>NC_143575.1:19698475-20002744 GCF_048544385.1 Mastigoproctus giganteus
ATGATTGGGAGTTATTTTCATCTCGTCTAGTGTCGGTAGATTTTATAGATTCTGCTTCGTGACGCTGACCAATAAATGATCAGCCTGACCTCTTGCAAGTGTTAATTGGTCGTTTTAACGAATAATACAGAATGAACTAAAGGTGAACACATTTCTGACAAGTGGGTGTTGCCGTTCTTCACGTGCCTGTCCTTGTCCCTTTCTCCTCCAATGGTCGCAATTCACATGAAAACTTCATCAGCGAATTCACTTCAATCACGCGAGTAGAAACAGGAAACAAGAACAAACACAAAAAAAGGGGCCGCGATAAAGTACTTCGATCTTGAAAGCTTGGATCAAATAACCGTAATTTAAATTTGCTAATTTTTTTTTTTTAAAACATTTTGATTACTTTTATGTATGATTAAGCAGGTCATGGATCATCTGTGTGTGTTCTTCAAAATAAAATCAAATCATCTCGTTTGAAAATAATATATTTCAATATACTTCGACCCATAGATATTGCTGTATTTCAAAATACTCTACGTAATCAAATATTAGTCATTTAAATTACACTATACTTCAGATTACCTCCAGGAGATGAAAGAAGGGTAACTGGAAAACAAATTTGCAATCATAAATGTCACAAGGTGAAACTATTCGCCAAGCAATTTTCGGAATTAGAAATAGAAAAGAAAAATTTTTAATTGCTACTATGGGTAAATTAAATACATATTATGGTTAAAAATCAAAATTATGAATGAAAATTAAAAACCAATCGCAGCTCCATCTAGCGAGCGGTGCGTGCGTGTAGGTTTTTATTTTATTTTGTTAATTTTCAGAACCCCAAGGTTCCGTGCAACGCGCATTGAAAACTACTGCTCTAGACAGTTCTGAAACTTGGACATTTATGAAGTCGTATTAAACCGTTAATATATCTTAAAAAGACCTAATCCCGATTCAGTATGAGATTATTAAAGATGAAGTGGCAATCAAGTAATTAAGCTTTTGGGGATTAGGAAGTGCTGCAAATCTTCCCAGAAACGAAATACCATGTTCACATGGAACATAAGAGAATGCTACAGATATTAAGCAAGCTCTGGATCGTATGCAAACTCAAAAGAATACTCAAAGTTAGCTAAAAATATTCCAAACTTCAAGTAAGAAGAATTTTAAGATTCAGGACAAGATTTATTCCATAATTATTACGATATGCACTTAATATCCAGATAGGAGAGAATTGAATTTGCAAAAAAAAAACTTTCTGGAGATGCGAAGAGTAATGAAAATTTCCTCAAGCTATATCTTGTAGTCTGACGAGGCAATTTTCAAGATTATTGGAAACATAAACGCTCCAGTGTTGTTGTTTGAGCCGGAATTTCTTCTGAGGGCATTGTTGAACCTTATTTCTTTTTCAATGTAAGTGTTATTCCAGTTGTATATCAACATTATAGGAGTTTGCTTTTGCTAAAATTGAAAGAAGAAATCTCTTTATCATCCAGGATGGCGATCCAGCACGTTATTCCCTCTGTGTGTGGGGGGGGATTAAAATTGTTATCATTGATTTAATTTGATTTTCGTTGTTTTTAATTTGAATTTGTTCCGATTTTGAGCCCTACTGACGTCTCAAACAGCCCACAAAACGCAAATCACTTCCACCTACTGAAGTCTTAAACTCACCCCACATTTCGCAAATCTGACTACAATTCACAGAAAATTCTAGATTCTAGGGCGTGTAAAGCGAGTGTTAGCAGAACATTAAGGACACATTTATTTATGAACATAATATACAGCATTTACATAAAAAAACAAATAATTACATACATGCATACCAATTTCCATATATTTGAACTATACTACAGTACACTACACTATCTCTCTCTCTCTCTCTCTCTCTCTCTCTCTCTCTCTCTCATCAACTATTCTCAATTTACAAATTATTAACATCAGTTTGTATCAGTTGTAATTATTATTTATTTATTTTTTTGAGTTTATCACTTACATCAGTAAACTCATTTCAGCTCTTATTGCTATTTGTTTCTAGCCTTTAACACATGAAGTGTATTGCAACTGGTATCCTCTTACCTCAATAATGTTCACTATAAATCACTCATTTTACCTTAGTTACTCTCCAGTTACCATCTTAGTCATCCCTCTTTACTAATGAGGTTTCTCTATTGAAATTTCTTTGTCTTTACACCTCATCTGGTATGTTATCTTGTGTTGGCACCTGGCCTAAATTAATGATATAGGTTAACATATCCTTAGAGTACTACACCTATAAATATAATTTCTTTACTAATTCCTTTATACTATTACTTTCTTTTTATTACCCCTGTACCACCCTTACTTACATTATTTCATAATCATTAACATTCATAACAAATTATCTCAACCTTAGTAACTAACTTGCCTAATACAACAGGAATGTTCCTTATTTAAAAGGAACATCACTCAATTCCTTAGGGAGCTAGGTTATGAGTCCTTGAGTTCAGGATTCAAGAAAAAAACAGGAACAGATTTACGATCCAGAATGGCCGCTACTTCCAATTTCCTTGTGTTCAGGCTTCCTTCTTGACAGACGGGCTTTCTTCCATTTCTTGGGCACACTGCCTTCCGATGCGAGACCAGGCTCTCTCTCTCTCTCTCATCTTTAAACTTAACCACCACCACCATATTCACTGCCGGACAAGGCTTTCTTTCTTGCATGTTTACATTTACCTTAAACTTAACCACCGCCTTCACTGCCTTCCGATGCCGGACCAGGCTTTCTTTCTCTCACGTTTTTTTTTTCTTTCTTTTTTATCTTGCTACCATGAGATGTGAACTCTGACCACCAAAAAATCTACTTCTACTTCAACCCGCAACTCACGACTTTCTCTTCTTGACCACCGAGAAGTCAGATACAGAATAGACACACTTTCTCAATTACTTCCCCCGAACTTTACTTTTCCCTCAACTTTGGAACGCCTCCCCCCCCCCTAAGGACTCCAACCAATCCCATACTGTTTAATTTTTTCATTCCTTCCTATTTGCTAAAACAACTCGCCCCAGCTGTCTCCCTAGCGCACAAATCACCCTTCTGTAGAAATTTCTTATTTTTTTTCACACGGCAGTATGGTCCTTTCATGTTTTCCGGTCATCTCCAAAACACTCATTTTCGTTTTCACACTTTCTCTGCTAAATATGGCCAACTTGCCAATGTATCAGCCACCCTGACGCCGTTTATTTTGACGCGAACACTGGACGTCCACTAATTTCTTGTTTACTTTCTAAAGGTGGCTTAGATCAAAAGAGACGCTTCATAATCCCGTTTCATGGTCCTATTGTCCTTGCCCTCAGCAACCCTTCCACGCCTGTTCTCAAATGGACCCTCTACCTAGTCCTGCCTGTCTCTGTTTTTTTACTTGTTTAAACTTTCTGGAGATGCGAAGAGTAATGAAAATTTCCTCAAGCTATATCTTGTAGTCTGACGAGGCAATTTTCAATATTATTGGAAACATAAACGCTCCAGTGTTGATGTTTCCGCTATTTTAATTCAAACGTCTAAAACTGTCCATTCCTAAATCCTGTGTTTTTCCAACTTTTATTACATTCAACCGAAATATTCAATCTTAATATTTAATTTAATATCTTTATCTTAATACTCGCTATCTTTAATTTAATACTCGGACATTAATGCTAATTATCACTTTCCATCGCCCTTCCTGGATTTATTTCAGCAAAACACATTTCTATTTTAATTTGTAACATCTACTTACACCTGAAAGTTCTGAAAATTTTAAATGGTTTTGCGAGGCTAATAGAAGACCACGTCTTTTCTAGGAAACCTCGTAGGTGAAGAAACTAAAAACTTGTTAAATAATAAGTTGTTTCTATACTTTTCCTGAGACTTATAAGGGCCGGTATTTATTTCTAATAATTTATGTATACCTAGTATAGTGAAAGGGTGTCAACCCGCCGGCCACATGTAGCCTGCAACCAAGTGCGCAACCCTAATTGTTAGGCGTCCCGAGTTTAAAACTATGGTGTGTCAAATATAGTTTCGTATCAACTTTTGGAAATATCCATTGCTTCCCCTCTGCCATCCCCTCCATCCTCTGGTGGGGCCTGCCTCCACTGATACCTTGGGGATGCCTTCCCTATTGTCCCCCAGCCTTCAGTCTCCTCCACCACTCAAATTTGCTCAACCCACCGCGTAATACTCAACTTAAACTTAACTTCAAATTTAAAATAGCGACCATTTCGGCTCATCATCTAAACTAAACCGAACTTCTAACGTTTAAGAAAAAAAAATTTTTTTTTTTTTTTTTTTTTTTTTTGGCAAATAGGTAGCAGGGCCTGCCAGAGTACTCTTCTACTGCGATCCCTCCATGCCTGACCTGCCTCCTCGGGGCAAAGTGTGGGCCCCACTAGGTACCCAACGACTAAAAGGTCAGAGGAACAACATAACCATACACTTACAACGTTTTTAAAATCTCTGGCCTTCAAAGGGCTCTGTATTACACAGCGTACACAATGCGGAGATGGGGGGAACCCCAGGGGCTAGACAATGAACAACTTTACCCATTGCATTTAATTATTAAATGTAAAAAATAAATTGTAAATATAAACCTTGATAAAAATTAAAATTCTATTTCTAAAAATGCATAATTAATGGTAAAGAACTGTTCTTACAGCCTGTAGCATTTTACGTTTTATCTGGTTTGGTCCCCAGTCTAAAAAGATTGAACGTCCCTTAGTATAGTGTTTTCTTCGCTTGTCATCATTTGAAGAGGTCTGAGTTCTTAAAGTCCCGTCGATAACGCAAGAATTTTTAAAGGCCTTTTCAATTGAGGCTGTAGTCGATCTCAGACAGAGAAAGTAGGGTTTCCCCCTTGAGTCATTCCGTGTTTTTTAGCCCGCACAACATCGGCCTGAAGGAACGGGAATACACAGAGGGTATTTACAGTAATGAGCCAAGGAGTTAAGGAACACAGCATAAAAATTGCAGACGCTAATATGTGTGTGAACCCGTTTAATGACACAAAACAATGCTATGCTTACAATGGACAGATGAATATGATGTAAATTCAGGCTGATACATTGAGCTAAGAGTCTCTGCAATGAGTCGCACAGGTGTCGCTTAATCTCCTGCAGTTCTTCCCACCAAGTCTCTTGCATCTGGTCCCGCAGAACATCCGTAGTCTGTATTGGCCGAAGGTAGCTCTGTAAATGGCGTCCAAGTGCTCTATAGGGGAGAAATCCACGGACATGGCTAGCCAAGCCAAGCCACACCACACCACACCACGAAGACGCTCAGAGGAAATCCCTGCAGTACATGTTTAGACGGCGTCATTTTTCAACAGGACAACAGGCACCCCAGGAAGATGCGATTGAGGTAGCTCCAGTTGGGGCTGGCAACCTCAGACTTATGCTTTTGTGGAGAGCCAGAAACAGGCCTTAACATTGTGCTGAAGTGCCTCAACTATACTGACCTTAGAGCGAGGTTGGAGGGAGGGACGCTTGTTCTCTCCCGGTCCACACTGGTGGAAGTTCCACCGTGGAACCATTTAATCAAAGTCACTTGTTTGACAGATTTGTCAATTATGTTAAAAGCGCCTTTGGGCGAAGAGATATCGCTAGATAGGGAAACCTACGTCCTCGTGGTGGGGATGGAGACGCCGTTCCCGCTGCGAGGCCAAATGGTCGTTCTACCTTAGTCTTTGTTGTTTAGAGATTTGTTTTTTGTACTTGACTAACAATGTTATAAGTATATAACATTACTAACCAAAATAAAGGATAAGTACGAGACAAATGCTGAGAACTAGATGCATATGGGCGGGAGCCCAGGCGGCATCTAGGATAAAGGCTCCTTCAAATGACAATGACCCCAGTAAGATAGGGGAGAGCGACGGGTTCCAGAATCTCGGCGACATAGCGGCGAACAGTCCGACTGCCATTAACGACGACTGACTATCAAAAGTAATCGCTTCTGACACCATAACATTCTCTACAATCTCTTTGCACTCTGAAGTCCGTTCCTACGAGACAAAAGCCTCTTAAGCGTTACACACATGTTGCATTTTTCTAGGGAGAAACGTTAGAATTTCAGTGTTTCATAGTTAGTTAAGTTTATTTGCTTCCCGGTGAAGAATAATACTGAGATTGATATATAAGAAGCTAGTAGTATTATCCGGAAAGTTTTGGCTATTTTAAGTCTAATTTTTCAAAAAAAAAAAAACAAACTGAATTTGTAATGTATACCATCGACAAAACTATGATAGGATCTGTCATCAAGGGAGGATTACTGATATATTCGTACAGCACAGAAGGACAGTGGAAGAACAGGACTTAAAAGTACTCCATTTCCAAGAGGTTTAAGGATGAATAGCCAACCCATCATCATATAACCGTTATAATTCTTTAATATCCAATTCCTTCCCCTCCTATGAATATTACGCCAGAGGTGCCAACTTTTATAAAGGTTTTTTAACACAGGTTGCGTTCAACCATTCGCATTAAGTGGAAACCTGAATGTAATGATAAAGTTCAAAAAACTGATACTTTTTTTAATATTAATTGAGAAATCTGACACTGAACATCGTCAACCATTTCTAAATAATCATGAGTATGATCAGTAACAGCCAACTGCAGATAAAATGGTTTAATGAAATTTACTTAGAAGAGAACATTTCCAAAACTATATATACTTCCAAGCTTATATACTTCCAAATGTTGAATTTTATTTCAAGTTTAGTTCAATCTCACTTTGTAACTAGGTAAGCTGGAAATGAGAGCATTCCAGTATTTTCAGCCAATTTTTCGATGTTTAACTTTGTATATGATATTAAAAAAGATGCTACTTTGCTGAAGTAACTTCTTTTTTTATTTATTTATTTTTTTTTTTTTTTTGTCGGTTCGGGAGAAAATTTCACAATAAGAGTATTAAATTTTCCATGAGAATAGTACATTTCTGGTTATTTTCCGTATCCTTAATGGAATTTTATCCATCCACAACTCAATCTTCATTTCGGTAACAAGATCTTCGTGGAACCAACATCGAGCTCAGGAATCTTGTCCTTATACGTTTCGGCAGTTAAAGGCATCTTCATAAAAGATATAGATGGGTGTGGAGTTAATCAATGCCTCTCCAAATCCAACAAACAAAGCAGTCTATTTTCCTGAAGATTAGAAGATGGAAGCGTGTTGTACATTCTCTACAGAAGGGAAACATCAAGAATAATTTTCGAATCTGAATTATCGGATCATCTAAAAACTTATCGATTGGTCTTGGCTGTAGAGGGTGTTGTGCCAATTTAGACATGCTCTTTTGTGAGAGAGGACGCAAACCATAAACCTGCATGGAGTCCTCTTACCTGACGTCCACTACAGTTTGTCTTAAAGCAGTTGTTCAGAACGAGAGAGAGAGAGAGAGGTCTGCGTGGTTGATATCTTCCTATGGAGTCTGGCTAACCAGATAGCGGTGTTTTGGATTTTGTAACTACAGCCCAATCTTGAACTTGCCTTCGAGACACCTCTTCTGATGTTGTTATACCCTGTATATTTTACCATCCATGATACATTTAAGACTGATCAACTGAGCATGCGACTATCCTGTCATCAGGTTGTTTTCACCGTATAAAATGACATCAAAACGTCAAATTTCGTGTAAAAGTCGAAGCAATTACTTTTCAAAATACAAATTTCAAAATAAAAATAAAACTTTCAGACATTGGATTATTAATTTCGATACGCAAGGCACGTTTATTTCAATAAGTCTGCTTAAAACTTCCTTACCAACATATGTCACAAGCTATCTTCGTAACTAACCTTAACGTTTCCTCGTTATGCACATACTAAAGATATATATGATCTTACACGCAGTAATATATCTTCCAGTCTCTGCAATGTAAGCCAAAGGGCAGACCAAGTACTAAAATATGATGAATTGTACGAGTTTCCCTTAACTTTTCCCGAAGATTTGTAGTAAATGTCAATTAGCGCGACCCCGGATGATGACATCGAACAGTAATAACATTAAAACATGATGGCAAGCCATATCTGAACTCAGCTGCTACGTGAATGTTTTTCATCACGTTTCTCAAGACCTTAAAAACAAATAGAAAATCATCGCACAATATAAATATTCCATCAGTAAAAAACAGATAGATATTTAACAGCAAACACTATATTATAGAAATAAGGTATTTTTAAAGGAAAAAGACTTTATAAAAAAAAAACACGACATTCTATTCATTTTAGTACTGTTAATAGAGGTCCAGACTTTAGTAGATAAGTCTTCATCTCGTTTATGACAAAATCAAAAATATTTAATCACATTTTAAATATATAATCTGAGGTGGGGTGATTCAACGTTTAACCTCCGAGGAATTTGTTTATTTTTGCCTCAAAAGCAATTAGGAATATGAGGCTTCTTGGTATTGCATTTTTTCTGTGGTCGGTTTGTCTCTTTTAATTGGTGAATAATTCGAGATTGTGGGATGGGCAGTATAACTCCCACAACATTGATTAACTCAACGATGGTGTGGAAAAAAGCCCATAAAATTCTCCGGTATTCAAGGAATTCGAACCCAGACCTGTTCCTATACTTTGAAGAAGGATAGCGTTCGTAACGACTGTGCTAACGGCAGAATATTAGCTGTGTGTCGTTATCATACAAGGGCAGATCTGGGAAGTAAGTAATAATTACTCTACCTCAGATTATTCCAAAAGAACGCTCTGTCATGTCAAGTTTTTCAATTATCTATAAACAGAACAATTTTCATATGCTGTTATTTCCCGGGTCAGATTCGATTCCCTATGGTGGATCCGCCCTTGGATTTCTACTGAAAACCTGATATTAATATGAAGCGATTAAATGAAAGCGAGATCTTATTTTTCTTTTGTAGAATTTTTGGTTACTCATCTGCGATCTAAAATTAAATAAGTTTACGTTTTAACTTTCTAAGTTAATAAAAATTCAAAATTTCCTGTTTATTTTTATTTTATTATTTCAGTTTTCACTTGAATATAATTTTGTGGTCATTTAAGTTTTTTCATTATTATTTTGTAAGCCCAAAATAATAGGAAAGTCACAAACATCGTAAACTGTAAACAGGCTCTTGTTCGATGAACACTTGATTCATCGAACCACTGGACTATCCTTGATCTCTGGACCAAAATAAAAGACAAGGGCTGAACTCACTGGTCAGGATGTGGTTTTGATGCTGGGAAAACTGAAACAATGGAACCAAGTAAAAATAGACAGTGGCGGCATTTCCTTTTGAAGTGCATAATACACATCCTTGAATTCTGTTGAAGGTGGGGCAGATCACCAGCGAGAGTTTAGCAACATTTGTTTTTATTCTTAATGGGTTGCCTTCATTCCAAGGTCTTCTGAAGCCATTTTATTACTTCATTATTTCTTGATATAGGCGTCTTACGTATTCATTAAAGTGCCAAGTGTGGATGTGGCTTTGTCATTAGTTATACCTTACCTGCCAAACATAGCCAGTTACGAAAAATTTGTCGGATGTAAACACTACTTCCAATACAGTGTGTGCGCGCGCGCGTGTAAACTGGTTCTTGCCCGATACGGATTTCCTTCCGAAGGTTGCTAGGGCTTACATTAATTGCTGAGGGGCATTCAGAGAAAATTTCACTATCATTACGAAATGGCAATTGGTCTTTTCGGGTGAAGCATACATTGAAACAATCCCCCCTTTTCAACCTTCAGCAAAAATTGTCTGCACTCTAACACACTTCGCATGTCGGACTGATGATAATAATAAATCTGGATGAAAAATGATAAGGGATAAACATGGGAAGGATACGTGACCTAATTGGAAGAGTGGTAATTGTAATGACGCTATTTTACAAGCTCATATATAATTTTCGAAATTTCAAACCAAGGTATAATTTATGAAATTATAATCTGTGGGATATCAGATTTGTTGTGGTTCTGAACGAAGGGAAAACTGGATATATAGACGTTCAAGGGAAAATAGATCGAAAAGAGTATAAGTAGTATTTCTTCTGATGTGCAAATTAGAAAAGTTAACTGTTACTTATAATAGTAGGACGTCAATTTGCTCAAACTAAAGCAACAGAAGCTCCATATTTGGCCTATTAAGAACACCATTCGTGTATCTTCACTAATCTTTCAATATGCAGTATGAACGGTTTGCCTTGGTATTGTACTATGAATTAAGACACTTTCCTTTCGATTGCTCTCTTTTATTCATAATATGATGTCCCAAACGAGAAAGATTCGCTGGGCAAAGACATTTTTCCATAAGCTATTAAAGGAATAGAGCGATTCAGAACTTCCCTCTCAAACTTCGGGAGCATTTGGGGAATTCAATAATAAAGAAAAACCTCTTGTGAAGATGGGTCTTAAATTTTCATGAACCTTCACGGAGTTGACCCAGTCGAATTAATTTGACTTTAAATTTTCATTGATCCAAAAATTTTCCTCCAAGTCTTCATTGGAAATTCATAAAAATCCCTATCTAAAAGAACGCGAGTTCATATTAATTGTAAGAAAAATAAAATAAAACAAAGTAACCCCACCTGAAGCAGTAAACAAAGAATATATGAAATAAGTGACGGCTCTGAGGAGGAGACAGAGGTAGGTGGCCTTGACCTATGGTGCTACGAACTGCCAAAGAGAGTACAAAGCACATATACAGTACTATGTGATAGCAATATTATAAATACACAAACCATGCAGGAAGTAGTAATCAAACATTTTTCTATCTTTATTGTTTATTTACATTGTCTTTTGATCACTTTATGTTGATTAATTATCCCTCGTCTATTTTCATCATCATGTAAGCATTTTTCTGAACTTTAAGCGTCCGGGTCATAGGTTCATGATGACTCCGCATATTATTATCAGTTCTACGGATGTCCGGGACAATCCCGGATAACCGAAAGTTACATTTGACAAGAAGAGGAAGCCCAACGTTAACGGAAGACATAATATGAAGCGTCCATAATCGCAGTCCTTCAAAGAGGTAAAATTCTTTTTTGAATATGAAGTGTTTTTTTTTTCTTTAGTTTTTTTTATTTATACACCTTCTATTTTTGACAGAGACAAAAATCATCCCACATTATCGAAGAGAATTTAGTTTAAGTCGAAGAATTTCGACTTAAACGAAACTGTGATATATTCTAAAGTTGTAATTATAAAAGGGATGAGTTCCTAGAATGGACCAGTTTAGTAGATTCCTATATTGGATTAGTGGATGAAAGCCAAATTTTAAACCTAAGAACTCAATTATTGTATATATATAATTATATAATTAAAATAAAATTTTAATGAAGTTTAGTCAAAAGTAATATAACTAATAATTAACCGGAAATATATTACGATCGATAAACATATTCTTACCTTGAATTTAGCCAGAGAAGTATTTCTTAATACTAATCAAGAAAAAAGTTCATTCTTCTTAATAATGTTAAGAGTTTAATTTTTAATAACTTAATGAACAGTTTAATTTTTCACTATTGGTAACTTAGGTTTGCGCTGCAAATATACATTTTATATTTTTTTATAAACATTTCATATTTGTAAAAAGCATAAATGCTTGTTGAAATATAGTTTAAATTTGCTTCTATACTAACAAAATATTAATCTCTCCGATTTATATTTGCTAACAACTAGTTATTAACAGTAAGGGATAATCCGGTGTATTTCAATTGAGAGTGAACAGGGAACCAGGAGCTGATGGAATCTAATTATAGCATAGCAAACCTCAAAAGAGGTTAGAAAACCTTGGATTCAAGCGGACCAAGACATCCTTGGATTCAAGCGAAGTCGTCGTAGATTCAAAATGTAAAAACATCTCTCCTATTCAGTTTACCTCCCTTAGGAAAGATAATTGAGTCCGTAAAGTCGGTAGTTAAGGATGTAGTACAAGTATCATCTGGAGAGGAATAGAATAAGGGAATCACAACGCTGCTTTAAGTTTTAAGATCATGGGTTAGATTAGTCACACTTGATCTTATGAAAAGATTAACTTTGATTTTAATAAAGCTGCCCTTCTGGTTAGCAGATTTTGTGTAATCACCGTCCTTCTACACACCGATGGAAAAGACTCCAGTTCAAATTCCGTAAATGACGCGAGGAATTTTTATGGGTCTTTTTCACAACATGGCTGATTTTCTCAGCCATGTTGTGGCTGAGAAACTCGAGGTTTTAGACCAGTTTACAGACATATTATATACGACGCAATATGGCCTAAGTTATTGATGAACCTAATAAAAAGCATACAACAACCACCACCAAGTGATATAGCTCTTGGTACAATTCCCCATGAACGACTATTGTATAAATTTTAGGCAATACAGCAAGGGCACGCTACTGTTATGGATGAAGGGATTGTTAAATGGTGGGAGAGAGAGAATATTAATTTTAAATAAGAACTCCTACTCGCGGCCTAATTATAAGGTGGCGTTCCACAAGATTCGAAGCCGAGTTCCGCTTAGTGTTCCTAATATTTATCAATGATACTGATGTCGGTATTTCAAGTTTAATGTGCTTTTGCCGATGATACAAAAAGGTGGATGGGCAGGGTGGTTAACGACAGTAAACAGGGTATGCTCCTTGAATGAGACCTAGATAAATCAGTTGAATGGGCTGGCAAGTGGCAGGTGAAGTTTAACACTGGAAAACGAAAGTGGAAAATGTTTACATCTGCGTAGTTGTAATCTTAGAGTAACGTACGTCTCAGTGTCATCAAGAAAGTTGATAATGAAAAGAACTTTGTCAGAAGATTTAGAGGTGATTATTCCATTATATGAAGCGGTGGTTACACTGCATATTGAATGTTGCATACAGGCTTGGAGACTCCATTTCAGGAAAGAAGGGATCTGTTGGAGATAAGAGCGAAGTGTAGAGGAGAGCTACAAAACTATCAAGGGTACAAAGGGTAATTTTATGAAGCACTGAGTTCCAACTACACATCCGCGAGGTTACCCGATTCTAGTATTTGAGGCCTTTCAGTAAATTTAACGCTGAGGGTAATTTTACACTTAGTCAGGTGACACGTAAAGGAGTATAAATTTAAATTGATAGGGGGGTATCATAGAATCATTATCCGAAAGTTTTTCTTTTTCTTTGGTCAGACCACCAACTGCTCCTGTGGAGATTAGAAGTTTAGCTAAATTTAAGGAAGAATTGGGAAAATACTTAAAAAAATGTAAATGAAGTGACAGAAGCCGCCGACCTTTGGCTAATGCTACATACAGCTAAATTCGGTCCCTCGCATCATTTTTAATATTAAATGACCGTTCTACATATCCGGAAGCCAAAATGCTTCTTGGCCTTCAAGATCAGTAAAGGGAAAACATTGCAACATTGTTTACAGCGAAATAAACTTCGATAAACTTCATACATACCAGTGAAAGATCCTTGGTTACAAGGTAAATATAGGTGTTGCGAATGCAGTAAATTCCTTAACAGATAAATAATCATTAAAGACGATTTAATAGTAATTAGGTTACCAAAACAGTCTGTAAAATATACAGTGACGCAGGAAAGGAAAACAAATTATCAAAACGCTTTACAGTCAAAGTGGGACCAAAGATGGTGTACTTCCATTTTAATAGAAACGTGCTGTTTGATATTAATTAATTCTCTTTTCACGAACACCAATTCTGGACTTTGCATCAATGTTATTCCATTTCGAAATAACTGGCAATAAGCAATTTTCCATCCCATCTAAGTACTTTTCAGCACTCGTTGTACCCAATAGAAAAAGTCTCAATAATACTTAAGCTTGTCAGTACAACACGAAACCTCATCTTTTTACCCTAGGTCCTTTTAACCCCGTGCAAAAAAGTCCTAGGTTAGAATTTAATCTCAACTGTTGGAACTTTTTTTCAGGCTTTTTCTAATATGATCAAGATAGTCGGGGGTCGAAGGTTGTATGGTTTTATTTCACAGAAACGCGCGCTTTTCGTCCATCAAAGAGAAAAACCGATAGAAGAAAACGCGCTATTACAAATAGAGTACACTGATACTTCACAGTCTTAAATTGTTTTGGTGCTTAACACACTGCCATCGTCTGATCCTAGACTTTTTCCACACGAGAGGATTACGTCGTGATCAGCAATGAGTTTTGAAGATTACGAATCCTCCAAAGGAATATTTTCACATGTCCACGAAATATTATCAAACAGTTGTGGGCACTTATCGTGACAAGCCAGCAAAATTTCTGCATGTTTCTTGTCTTTAACCATCCTCCGCGAATCACTACTGAATGCAATAGGCGATCGAAAGTCTCCTTTTGTAGAAGAACTGTCTGAAATTGTTAGTGGGGTAAACAAGTTGCTCACTCCCATAGGAAGAGAGTGTGATCATGCAAACTTCAGTCTTCGAATCATCCTTCAATATGTCAAACTCCCTGAATTCCCAGAGACCGACAATCTAGAATGATCTGTTCACAACCCTCAATAAGAACTCATTTTTAGTGTTAATGCTGCCCACTCGAGACATTTTTCTTAAATCTAACCCCTAACCACCGAATCTTGATGTGGGTAACCAGAATCAAACCCATTCTCCCTCTCATTTTGTAACCCTGGCCGTGAACAGAGTTATCAATAATGGAACCATGACTTGTCTTTCTTTCTTTCTACTGAATACTTTTCAGTATATACGCCCCACAAATAAGTTCCAATCATCACCAGCAAATCCAAACACAGTAACTCATATCGAATACGACAACACATACATGACAAAATTAGCAATTAGCTGAACTTTCCTTGTAATGTTAATATTAATAAGACTAATGAATAAGCTTTTCACGTACTTCTGTTTTCCTTTTGGCACCGTTTGTGTATTTAACTATGCAGAGATTGTTTCTTTCTTCGCTGCAAGTAGTGTAACAACTTACGAATCACACCATTCAATAATTCTCACGTGGCACTGTCGTTTAATGAACAAAAATAAATAAATAAATAAATAAAGCTGAAAAAGCTTAAGACAAAAGAATATTAAGTTCTAAAAAAAAAAGAACGAATAAATTCTCAGATTGTGAATGTTAAGGTTACTATTAAAAGATAGTTGAGGTTCCTCGCACTTCAAATATTCAATTAACAACCCAGCCACGTGACTTATATTAATACAGTAAACACTATTAAGCTTCCAGAATGTGGTGGCCTGTAAAGGTATAAAGCCTTCACCCTAATAAACATATACAGGTATCAGCAATTAATTACCCTACTTTTCAATACGTTTTCTTCAGAGTAATTAGCGTGGCCCTTAAAGACAATGATTTTAAACTACTTCCTGATATTAACATTGATATTTGTCAAGACTATTTCATGAGAGGAATACGAACTGGCCAACTTCGAGAACTGGAGCGAACAAACGGTAGTAATATTCAAAGAATAGTGCATTAAAGTTCTAAAAATGTTTAGGTAAATCCTACTGTTTACGCCTAACTACTGAAGCTCAGCAATGTGTTCAATCTGATATACAGAGTGATTCTTAATTATATTCTTTCGATGGCCTTAGAAAAGAACGCCTTGTAAACACCCCAACCCAAGTCGGTTAGAGATTCAGTATCTTTATGGCCATCTCCTCAACGTGGCCGTAAAGATAACTCTCAATGTGCTTAATTAAAACACTTTATGGAGTACAGAAAGTTCCCTTTCATCTCATTAACATATGAATCAAGATCATTATTCAAATCAGCCATGGCAGAGTAATTGTAGAACATCAGAGGCCTCTTTAATGACCAACTTCCTAGCTTACACATGCTTATCCATTACTGAATTCAGCCTAAAAAGGTCCAGTGGTGTCGAACACTGGGCTAGACTATGATTATGAGTAACTGATCTCGAAGACGGATTCAATATCTTGAAGGCCTTATTTACACCCCTTTCTAATAATCAAAAACAGAGCGAAAGAAAGTGCATATCATAGACTCTCGTCAACCAAAACTGATCTTTTATTACAATAAAATACTTTAATTACTTCCAGTAGAGATTTACACCCGGATGCCTGTATTAGATGAAGGAAGTGGCAACCCTTCTGAAAAGGTTCCAGTGTAAACATAGTAATTAAATTGTTTTAATGTATTACAAGGTGTTTAAAGTAGCAATCTTACCGATAATAGTCACTCAAATGGAATTTCGACCCTAGGGAACTGGTTCATTTACATTTGCCAAACAAATGAAGCAACATCATTATTCAAATCAGCCATGGCAGAGTAACGTAGAACATCAAAAGCCTCTTTAATGACCAACTTTCTAACTTACACCCCTAAAGACTAAACACTTACATATCTGGATGAAACGATTATCTCCCCACCATACGACTATTACAAGACTAAACTCTATATCTTAACCATGCATTAACTTGATAAATTGCAAAATGTAAATCTCTTTAGGTTCTACACGAACCTTTTAAATACTGTAACTCCCGCTATCTTTCCAGACTGAAATATCCTTTTTCAACTTGCTTCAATTTTGTTATAAACATGAAGGATTTGTATTTAATGACCAAAAAAGGTGCCAATGGTAATGTAATGTGTCTGTAAATTGCGTGTATTCTGTGGCTGATTTGCTGGACAAAAAACCCCTTGTTTTCCTGCCTGAGATTTATTATCTCAGCTACGTTGTGAAAAAAGTCCATAATTGTTCCTCCCCTCGTTGACGGGATTCGAATTCAAATCTTTTCCGGTGTGGGGAGAATGACGATTATATCAACTGTGCTATCCACAAGGGCTGGCACCAATGGAAAAGGAAATCAATGACAGTGCTCTACAGCTAAAAGAATAAAGTTGTTTCAGGATTTATGTCAGGCAACTAAGGCCCATGAGACATCAGTATATAATGTTTATAAATATTGTATTATAGTATCATGTTTGTTTAGCAGGAGAAAAAGAAAACGAGTTTCTTGAGGGGGAAAAAAAATATGCAATTTAGCCACTGTATGGAAAAGCACAAATTCTCTCCTGTTCTAAGAGGAAGCATGTCTCAACTTCTGCCAGCGACTGCAGTGGAACTTAAACTTATTTAGCGAAACGGAACAGCGAAGCTGATGTTTTATTCGATACAGAAAAATAACTTTTGATTTAGCCAATATGCGGAACTATAAGCATGTACTTAAGTGCTTTTTTTTTTAGGTTGGTTTGAACCAAAAAATTAAATTCGTGTCTTAAATTTAATTTTTTTCCCTTTTACTTACATACGATTAAGTACACACAAGTACATATAGTAATAGTGTGCATCCAAAGTTGATATTTAAGTTTTCATCCTCAATTTTAAGTTATAGAATCGCTGTCCTCCCCACATCGGGTGGAAGAGACCCGAGTTCGAATCCCGTAAATGAATCGAGAAATTTTTATGGGTCTTTTTCACAGCGTGGTTGAATTAGCGGATCTCAGGCGAGGGTAGCATGGTTTTCAGTCAAAAAGACTGATATTTCGTCCAGCAAACAACAAATCGACCACAGAACCCACACAATTTACAGACATATTATATACTGTGCAATATGGCCTAAGTTGCTGATGCGTCTAAAAACCTTACGACAACCAACCACCTTGGAAACCCTCACGGTTAACACGGTGGTGCATGGTACAGTTAGTCGGTGTCAGGTGAGGGTTGCACAGATTGTTTTCTCAAAAATGAATTTGTCATCCAAAAAAATATACGCATCTAGACACACCATATAAACGCTCCATTACCAAACTGCCTCGGCAGTCATTCTAAATTAGCAAACAAACAAAATCCTCCTTAGACAGTGATGTCTTAGAATTAAAATTCCATGAGCAGAAAAAACAAACTTAATAGTCGCTTTCTGTCCCATTTGGGGATTAAACTAAGCAATAAAGGTCACTTAACAACCTTTATGTTGCGGTCAACGTCCCCCATAAACTTATTGTCAGAAACTGAATGACTCCGTCCACCTACAAGTCAAGGTAAAGCAAGTCATTTACTGCAACATTTTTTTTTCTTATTAACTATCACCATCCTTGACCAAGTTCTGCACAGAATCCTAACCTTCATCATCCAAAGAACTCCCTGACCCTTTTCTTACAATCGGTCATTCCGCTTAAAATGAGAATCCACTCACGCACTACAACACAATGCAGCATTCATCAAAATTCTCAAAAGGACTTTTCTTCTTTTTGAAAATGCAGATCACCCAATGAGTAAATATTCACGGAAATAAACTGATATATCTAATGCCTAGGAGATTTAATTGATTACAAATAGAATCCAAATAAGATGAGAAAAAATTCAAGTAATGAACACACTAAAAACTAAACTTCATTAGTCTCTAACTAGTTTTTGGATGCTGAAACAGCAAACCCTTTCCTGAAATCGAAGTTCAGAAAACTCAGCCGGACAACCTTTATCAACAGCACTCCTTCAGAGCCAATTAATCGTATTTCCAGTAATCCAAGACAGATATACAAAAGTTCTCGAACAGCATTTCGGTTGTTTCCCATTTCTTCTCCACGATCACATGGTATCTGAATTAGTCGCCCTCTGCCGAGAGTTGCATCATTTCTCTTCTTGAAAACACATTTTTTCATCTGCAAAACAAACAATCCGATCATATAATGCAATAAACATTGTTTTCTTTTTTTGTTAGTTATTGGCACATCAGCTTCTGTGGCCATAATGCACCTCCCAAGGTTTTTTGCATTTTACTGTGATCCAAGCCCTAGGCGGGATTCGAACCCGCGACCTTTGGGTTGCCAGGACAATACACATAATTTGCAGACAAAATATACTGATACCCCATGTCATTAACTGCCTCGGAACTTATTCTAGATAGCCCAATCCTTGATCGCAAAGAAAAGACAGGAAGGCAGACATTAGAAACATTTGTTTTTCGATTTCATTTTTCCTCCTAATTTTACTCAGAGAAACTGACATTTAATATTTAATTGTAGGAAGAAATTATCATAGGGATATAAATAAAAACACAATTCCACTTTAACTGAGTAGCCATATTTTTTTTAAGGTATATCTATCCTTTTTGTGCAGTAGAGCACTCCTTCAGTAATAGCATCACGCAGGTATGAGTAACTCAAAAACTGCAACTCTGCTGGGGGGGAGGTTCACGTACGACTGTCTCGGTGTATCGAGATTGGTCCAATTGTCAAACGACGTTCAACCAATGGCGATCCTGTGGATGGCAGAGACCCACGGAGGCTAACAAGACTTGTATAGGCTAACAGAAAGGTTACAGTCAGTCAAATAACACCAAGAACAATAATGGTAACCACAGAGGCATTCCAGAAGTCACAGCTTGTCGTACCTGGTAGGCTCTGTGTCTTTTCCCCAACTACACTGTCGTACCTTGTCTCGAATGGAGTATCGCAGCCGACGATCGAAGAGGGTTTCCTTCTTGTCTGCAAAAAAGAAGGTACGGTTACCATGGGCTCAGAAACACCCACACTGTACAGTACAGGATCAGATAAAAGTTTGCCTAGTCTAAGAATTCTGGTTCCTGCTGTTTCACGCTGACGGAGATCAGAATATGGCCAAGGCATCCAATTTTCATACCATTAAGGATGACAGTGGAGTAACCTCTGGTTCCAAAAGTTATCTCGAAATTGTTTCTGACTAGGTGCATCACTTTTTCCTACAGCAAATTTATTTTTCCAACAGGATAAATGTGCGATGTCAGAAGATCAGAACTGAACAGAACTGGTTCAACGAACATGGGTGAATTCAGTCTACTGCTGCTGTAGCCTTCCCATTCACTAGATATCAACCCAGTTGGGCACTTGTCGGATGAAGTAGAACAAACTCTTCGGAATAGAAATCTGCAGCAACTGTAGAAAGCAAATGAGTAATCATGGGTCAGTATCCTTCTGGCACATGACAACTCGTTAAGCCCACGCCAAGACAAAAATTGGCTGTTCTTGGGGCCAAAGGAGAAGACTTACTTGGCTATCAGATAGATGTACCGAATAAAGTGGTCACTGTACGAAAAGCATTATGAATGAAACAAGAAGAATAATTTTCAATAATAACCCTTCTGTATAATACCAACTACACCGATATGATGCGTAAAAAATTAAATAGTGCAATCGGAGTCAATTAACCGAAACACACTCGGTCCCAATTGTTTCGGATAACTGGGATGTTATTGTAATTTATAAACAGCAGGATGGGAAAATCTAGTTTAAAAAAAAAAAAAAAAAAAAAAGAGATAAATATGACGGTCCGTGTTACGAATTCGATTCGGTGCTATTTCTCAGAGACTGGTTGTTGTTACTGGGTGTTAGGCACATAAGCAACTTAGGCCATATTGCCCCGTATATGTTTGTAAATTGCGTGTGTTCTGTGGTCGATTTGCTCCAGCTAGACGAAAAACCAGAGTCTCCGGGAGAAAAAACGACGCTACCCTCGCATGAGATTGATTAACTCAACCATGGTGTGAAAAAGACCCATAAAAACTCCTCACATCATCGACGGGATTCGAACACGGGTCTTTTCCATCGGGAGTGGGGAGGACAGGGCGTATACCAACTGTAATATCTACGAGGGTTCTTCAGGTTCGGTATGACGTTGATGTAGCAACTCTGAAAGTTTATCTACTCATATCGAACACTAATGATTGTGTAATAAATTTAGTTTTTGAAAACGTCCAGATGTTATAGTTTAATTTATATACGTATGAATTGCCCTACTTGCTGATATAGTCATTCACAGGAAATACCCAACTGCTTAATTATATTTAATCTAATTTTAGGTAATAGAGTAATTACTGTTTTACTTTTTTTTTTTACGTTTAATATGAGGAAATTTAGGAGAAATATCATGTAATGTTACAAATCTTTTACAAAATTTCACAACTTTTTACGAATATCGGTAACCTTTATGCCAATAACTAGCCAATGAAAGAACCAACCACATTGATTGCTTAATCCAATGCATTGTGTAAGTTATTGCAATAAACGAAGCAAATATAGATCGTAAAAATTTCGTGACCGATAACTGGAGTCAACATATTTTAGGAATCGATACGTTTATATGTGGTCTTGAAAAACATTAAAGTCCAAGAAGCACTACACTAAGAGAGAGACTTCATTACGGAATGTTGCGCAAAAGAATTCAAGGTCAAGGACATATTAATGGAAAACACTTAAACATTAATAAAGCTCTTGGCAGCGAAGTATGGGTAGGTGTATCTAATAAACTCGCCACTGTATATAAAGCACTATGGATGAAGAAAAGATTAATTTTCACCCATATCGGTTCTGTATAAAACCAAGTACACCGATACGATTCTTTAAAAAGGACACAAATTCAACATTACATAAATTACTGTATCTACCTAATGCCCAAGTAATAGTTAAATATTCCTTCATACCGACAATAACTCTAACTGCAGGAGCGAAGGCAGTTCATAACACCATCAGGAGGTCGCATGAGTGTGGCCTGTACCCAAGAGGAACAATGGTGTGTATCACCCCATTTCAGGAGGAACACACCTGAATTAGTGCAAAGGGCACGTTACCTAGATCCAAGACTAAAGGCGGTGTACAACGTTTACTGCTCGGTACAAATTTGCTTTGCAGAGCGATTCGAGACGCGCACTCACTCATCTGGATTCTCTTTGGGTGGAGGTAGCGGTCCGCATATGCATTCAGGAAGCACAATGACTGCGTTGGAGGTATAGCGCTGGGAATCTGACGAGAAACGTTTTACAGGTAATAGTTACTGTTCCTAGTATTTCAGTCAAGGCAAACTCAGATTATGACACAGCGTACTGCGTCTATAATTGCGAGTATATCAGTTTTTCTATTTACCAAATGAAAAACGAATTTGCGGCAGGAAAATTCGTGCTACCCTTGCACAAGACCGAGTAACTTTGCCAATATGAAAAGAGCTCATAAGAATTCTTCCACTCTGGACAGGATTCGAACCCAGGCCTTTTCAACGATATGGGAGAACAGTGATCATAACAATTTCTTCAGGAACTTAGCAGTGGTATGTCTTATGGACCGGTGAGATTAACTTTTATCTGGACTACCAAACCAAACTATTATATTTAGGTCACCCGGATAATTAAATTCATCCGTGCTGTCTTATGTCTGTTAATTGCGTGTATTCTATGGTCGATTTGTCTGCTTGTTGGACGAAACCCCCAGTTTCTGGGGGGGAGAACTGGCTATCTACGCCTGAGACCGACTAACTCAGCCACGGAGTGAAAAAAGCCCATTAAAGTTCCTCGCGTCAACGACGGGATTCGAACTTGGGCCTTTTCCATCCGGTGTAGGGAGGACAGTGACGATACCACTGCGCTACACGCGCAGTTCTATCTGGACTTCTCGATAGTCTCAACAGCAGCATCTCTGCGAATTGGTTGGTTGTTTTAGGTGTATCAGCAACTTAGGCCATATTGCGCAGTATATACATGGTGCTTCAAAAATGATGGTCAATAATTTAAAGGTCAAAAGTACTGTACAAACTAAAATAAGCAAAAACGTCCCAGTGAACATCGGGCCGCAAATTAACCGTTTTCGAGATAATGCACGTTTTCTGTTAAGATCCGCCACTGACTATGGGACGGCTGTCTGTATTACTGAGACCTTGTACACGCTGGATATAGTAGGGGTACAGTAATTGGCAATGTAAAATTCGCCACACACTGCTATGACTCAGTACACGCTCTTGCAGAGCAACCCTCCTTGTCGAAATTCCTGGATTTTATTCTGTTCTTTCTAACACCCTTTCCTCAACATCAGGTGTTATACTTCTAAGCCTACCTACTCGTACTCCATGTGCGAAGCGCCCATGTTCGCTAAGGCGTTGATGTACCTGATGAATGTGCGCCTGTTGGGCTGCCTTCGAGGGGACACGCTTCTTGGTGCAAACGTGCATCCTCGAGTGCCCTGCAGTTGGCTTTACCATACATGAAGTGCATGCCCGCATACTCTTCGTTGCTGTAACCTCTTTCCATGTTGACTATCCTTTGACAAGTACTAGTATGCCTGCTACGTCTCAGAGCATTGAGAGAGGGGAAAGGGACAGAATGAGCATAATCTAACCTAAACAAATAAGTCAGTGGTGGATCCCAACTAGAAATGTGGAATATCTCTGAAAACGATTCACTTAAGGACCCATGTTTACTAGGCTTTTTTTGCATATTGTAGTCTGTACGGTTCACCTTTAAATTATTGACCATCACTTTTGAAACACCCTGTATAATATGTAAATTAACATGCCATTCACCTACTGCTCAACTAATGGTGAAAGGAATACAGACATTACAGTAACAACACCTGTTATTGCCTTCACCGCATCTGATGGCCTGCCGACCCAATGATGACAGAACCATAACTTTTGTTATCAAATATTCAGCTCCTCTCCAAGACCTTCGCTGCTCTTTCTTCGCAGCATTCGTTGGGAACGATTTGACAGTGCTATTACGTCCTCTTTTTCTAACTCTAAGCTTAGTAAGCTTTCTAAATTATCTGCTAAAGATTGCGCAACTGACGTTACTGCTTCTATATTCAATGCCAGTGCTAGACTTAAAAAGTTCCACCAAGACTCCAACACCTTTGTGGACTCACGACCTGACCATCTTACGTCGTCGAAGATTCCAAGCACGTCACAACTTTCACCGTCACCGATGAAGCTGGCCACCGAAGGATCTGAACCAACTGAGGAATGAATACTGTGCGCTTCAGAGAGAGTACGCCAAGGCCATCAATCACAGTAAAAGGACTACCTAGCGCCAATTTGTCTTCTCTACGGGTAATTCTAATCCCTGGGGCTTAATTCATCGCTGAAGTCCAGGTGAGAAACTCTCACCTGGACTTCAGCTCCATCTTAGTTGCTTTATTACCCACGGATGACCCGAGCTATGATATTCCTGAGCCCAGCAGGTCAACAGTAATAATGATTCTTATGTCTCCTCGGTCACCACTACAGATTGAAAATCGACCGCAGAACACAAGCAATTTACGGACAATATACACGGAGAAATAAGAATTTAGTCGCTGATGCTTCTAAAACCAAAATACAACAACAACTACTACAGCTTTCCCACAACCAGTAGTCGATACTGCGGTTTCCAAAATCAGGAATGAAACTGTCCTGGTTTAGGTAGCTTAGAAGGCACTTTTATTAAAAGAATGATGAAAATAATTGCGAAAGAGCTGGCTCTATAAGTAGTGTAGCGTGCAATAATCTAGCTCAAGGGCCCACTTCTGCCTCGCGTCTAATTAGCAGAATGCGAAACTGAATGCGTACTGCAGAATGCAAAAATTGCAATATGGGCTGGATTACTGATGAACTCTAATTCCGAGTCGACAGGGGTGGTCTCGTCACATCCCCTAAACTGTTCCCGACTATGCGTCCCCCTTCTATTATATTTAGCCTGCTTCACTGAATTATGACCACCTATCTAATACTTCGTAGGTCCTCCTTTTGCCCTCAGCACAGCAGTTATCCGACGTGGCATTGATTCAACAAGATGTCGGAAGCGTTCGGGAGATATAGCCAACCAAGCTGTGTAATGCGGTGAGTAATGCAGGTATGGAGGTGATTGTTGTATCCAGACGCCTTATATAAATAAATAAATAAATTTTCTGTTTATACTCCGGGACGACCAAACGGTCAGAGGAGTTTACAAGATACACAGAATACAAGAAACAGCACCGTATTCAGTAGTCACGGGCTTGAACCCCGGTCACTCGAGGCACGTGTACTTATGCACCCGCGCGCCTGACACACTAGGCTACGGCGGCCTTCTGCCTTTCCATAGTGTCCTACAAGTGCTCTATGGGATTGATATGGTGGGGGGGGGGGAAGTTCGGAGGCCAGTCGATATGCTGGAAGTCAGAACTGTGTTCCTCAAACCATTCCTGCACAACAAGTGCCCGATGGCTAGGCGCATTGTCATCTTGGAAGACACCATCGCCATTCGGGAAAAAATGTAACTAGCGGGGTGTACACAGTCAGCAAGCAGTTGACGATAGCAGAAACCACTGATACGTTGTTCCACATGCACCAGGGGTCCAAGTTCCTGCCAATGAAACATGCCCCACACTATACAACTGCCTCCACCGGCCTGCACGTTTGATAACATGCATGATGGATCAAGAGCCTCATGTTGTTGACGCCAAATTCGTACACGAACATCCACGGTGTGGAGTAAATAACGTGACTCATCCGACCAGCACACCTTCTTCCAGTCTTCTAACGTCCAACTTGCATGCTCTTTGCACCAAGCGAGTCTTTTACGCCGATGAACCTTGGTTAGGAGAGGATGCCGTAGGGGTCGTCTGCTGGTATAGCCCATACGTGCGACGCATGGTCATGAGAGATATTGTTCCGGGTTGGCCCACGTTGTATTAGGTAGTCAACTCTTCAACAGCGCTGCGTCTGTTCGCCTGTACGAGTCGTCGGACCCGGCGCTCACCTCTAACGTCAACCTTTCGCTGACCTTTGCAGCTTTGCCGTCGGGTCGCTGTTTGACCACTTTGAAGCCAGTCCTGGTACACTTTAACTACGGCAGCTCTTGAACACCCCACCAGTTGAGCCGTTTGAGAAATCGAGGCACCAGCTCATCGAGCACCCACAATCTGTCCTTTATCAAAGTCCGATAAATCCTTCCTTTTACCCATCACGCTCGGAATTTTACTACCTATTGAACCACTGACACCTTATCTAAGCTACGTAGGCGGCGACTAACTCCGTACTCTCGTGCCTTACGGTCAACTGGTCGCATTCAGTTTTCATAGGGGTGGTCATAATTCAGTGATCGTTTGTGTTATTTGGTTTTTAGGAGCATTAGCAACTAAGGCCATACTGCTCCGGGGATATGCGGTGGTCATTCCCTGACCTTTCCGCATCTTCCGTATTTGGTGATGACGGGCTCGAACCCCGGTCTAATCAAGAAGCATGTGCTACGCACTGGTCTCCTTCCCACCTGGCTACGGAGGCGCCAGTTCATTGATCATCTCCTACTCTCTTCCACGTTTGTTTAATTATTGTTATCCCTACTGACATCCGTGCAAGCCATTTTCATTTCTTAACAATCTTCAATGGCCTACTGCAAAACCGCTGGGCTGAGGGAGGAAGTCCTGTAAGGTTTCTTCGAGTAGTAGTAGTGGCATGTGATACAAGAAAGCAAGTACATTAGCTTATGCAGCATCAGCCAAAAAAAAAAAAAAAAAAATTCATACCATTCCCTCCAAATGCCTGTCCGGAGTAGGTAGTCCATCTCCTTCTGGAAGGAACAGGAACAACCATTCCAGGTGAATTTTGCTGGCGGTTGCTAAGTAGGCAGTGCTATAGCGCAACATATCACTAAATACATAAACCTACACACAAACTATTATATTAGGGCCACCTTAATTTCTTATATATGCCCATATATGTATTTTGTCTGTAAATTGCTGTTCTCTGATCTGATCTCTGATGTGTTCTCTGATCGATTTGCCTGTTTTGCTGGACGAAAAACCCCAGTTTCCGGGGGAGAGGGAACCTTTCTATCTACGCCTGAGACCGACTAACTCAGCCACGAAGTGAAAAAAAGCCCATTAAAGTTCCTCGCGTCGTCGACAGGATTCGAACCCTGGCCTTTTCCACCCGGTGTGGGCAGGATGGTGACGATACCACTGTGCTACACGCGCAGATTATAAACCTACACACAACACGCACCTGACGACTGGCCCTACAGAGATGCTATATCACATATGCAAAATGGCAGGCAGCATATGAGGGAACCCTTAGATATCGCTTAGACAGAGAATACAAACCCTGCAGTGCTTTCATAGAGGACCAGACTTAGAGACAGCCTACTTGTGACCAACAAGTAATTTCCTCAATTCATATCATGTAAGGTGGAATATTATCATCCGCAGTTTGAAGCAGCATTAGAGCTCTCCTATCCATCAACCGCAACCTAATTTACGTGGATAACCAAGTTTTTCGTCAACTTAAGTTGCTCAAGCTATTAAAATTTCACAAGACTTGATAAACACGACAAAACGTTTAGATAATCATAGAACGCAAAACCGTACGCCTATAACTATTAATAGAATTATATCAAAAGCATCCACCATCACAAATACTTCGGTTTCACACAGGATTCTATCCTTTCATTCCAACTTCAATTTAAAAAAGCAAAGACAAAATTCCTTCTAGCTTTTTGATCATTCTCCAAAAACCAGTCGAATTCAACAACACAAGACTCATTACTAAGTACAAAACTGGGTCTTTCTAGTTGTCATTTATGCAAACCAAGCTATTTTCACAAGTTCTACGAATTTAAGTATTATGTGTTAAGATGGCTAAAACAAAGCAACGAGAAACCCCCCTTACCTGCAGAGGGGTGTCCCACTTCTTAACACACCTCGGAAACAAATAACCACAATTCAGCATCAAAGTCACCCGGCTATAAACTTGACACACATAATTTTTTTTTTTTTTCTAAGGAACAATAAGACTTATTAACACATCGATGGTACCCCTCAATGTTAACTTAGCTGTTTCCTTCACAGTGTATCCACAGAAAACAAAGTAAAATCTTATAAATGAAGGAAAAATTTAGTTTCTTAAGACAGTTGCCCAGCTTTGCAGAGACTTTTTAGATACTAGTTTTCTGTAATCCTCTTCAACACACACACACACACACACACACACACACACACACACACACACACACACACACACACACCTGTCTGTTGTGAATATTGTCAGTTACACATCATACGAGTGACAACGCTGTCTATCCACCTTTCAGAAACGTTTGAAAAGTAGACAACGTTTGGCAAGGGATTAGACAATATTGTTAAATTCCGTTTCCAAAGTATGTTCACTGAATCTACTTTATTCTTTCAGTTTGTAAGAGATTACACAATAACAAAATCATCTCGTGAAAGATTAGGATGCATATACGCATAAAATACATTCAGTAGAAACACAAAAAGAGCGATAGGTCAACTAGTTAAGTTGTTGTATTGAGTTTTAGGAGCATCAGCAACTAAGGTAATATTGCTTCCTATATACTATCTCTAAATTGCGTGTGTTGTGGGGTCGATTTTCAGTTTGCTGGACGAAAAACCCGAGTTTCTGGGAGAAAAAATCATGCTGCCCTCGCCTGAGACCGAATAACGCAGACGCGTTGTGAAAAAGGCCCATAAAAATTCCTCACATCATCAAGGGGACTCCAACCCAGGTCTTTTCCACCTGATGTGAGACCAACTCTCCCACTGTATTACCAACGAGGGCAACTAGTTAAGTACCGGAAACTGTAGTAAGTCGGTGACTCTCAATGTTGTGATTATAATCGTTTGCTTGTACTTCCACACTGTGAGGAAGAGTCCTAGATTCGAAACCTATCTCGAGAATCTCATGGATTCCCTCCCATAGAAGTTCCGGCTTTTCATTCTGCAAAACACGGAACCTGACTACAGAACGTGCACAACTTACAGACACTATACAGGGTGTTTCAAAAATATTGGTACAAACGTTATACGAACTGTGAGCTGGCAGACATGCACCTAGTGTATGGATTAGCAGAGGGCAATGGATGAGCCGCTCAAAGAATTTATGGAGAACGCTTCTCAGACAGACATGTACCGGACTATCGTTTGTTTGCGCTTGTGCATCAAAATTTGTGCGATTATGGGTCATTTAGAGGTAACAGGAGTAGTGCGGGCAGACCACGTTCGACGCGAACTCCCGCCATGGAAGAATGTGTGTTGAATGCCGTCCAGAATAATCCTACTACCAGCACACGTGCCGTTGCCTCTGCCTCAGGAGTGTCTCGTTGAAGTGTACAGCGTGTCTGGCACGACGATTCCTTACACCCATTTCATCTCCGAAGGGTTCAGTTACTGCTCCCCCGAGATCATCCTGCACGTGTGGCTTTTGCGCAGTGGTTTCTCCAAGAAAGTGTTCAAGACTTGAATTTTCCAGCCTATGTTTTGTTCACGGATGAGGCTTATTTCACTCGGGAAGGCTTATTCAATCAGCAAAATTCTCACGACAACCCACACGATGTACCCCCATGCGGCACAACATCGCTTCGCAATAAATGTGTGGGCAGGTATGGTCGGTGACTGCTTAGTCGGCTCATACCTGTTACCATCCCGCATGAATTCCGCTAAATATCGGATCTTTCTTGAACAACTTCTACCAAGGTTACTTGACGATGTTCCAGCAAATGTGAGACGCAACATTTGGTTTCTACATGACGGGGCACCTGCCCATTATGGAAGGTGTATTCGTGACCATTTGAACAGGCGTTTTGGGCGTCGATAGATTGGCCGTGGTGGACCCGTTGCCTGGCCCCCACGCTCACTTGATTTATCGAGCCTTGATTTCTTTCTGTGGGGGGCCCTCAAAAATATCGTGTATGAATCGCCTGTGGAGACGGAAATGGATCTCGTGGCGAGACTCTTCTGCGCTGCTGCTACTGTCAAAGAAACTCCAGGTGTGTTCGACCGTGTCCGCCAATCCATGCTGCGTCGGTATCACGCATGCATCGCGTCTCATGGTGGAACCTTCGAGCATCTGTTGTGACATCATGAAATGCATCCATCTCGTACTCCATTGTTAATATTATGTCAAATAAATGTTTGCCACTAATTACTGTCTTGTGTCATTTCTGCTTCTTGTGCCTCTGCTACTACTTTCCCGTGACGTTTCCGGTTATGGGTTCTTATGCGATCCACATTCCTTTAGATGTTACCTACCTCCCCTAAACGTTTGTACCAATATTTTTGAGAGACCCTGTATAAAAAAGCCTTCATGGCCTTAAATTATCTTCGCGCAAATTCAAAACAACCACTGCAGAAAGTGTGTTACAATTTCTATTTATGGCCGAGTTCCTGAGACCAATGAATGCCAATGTTTGTTTTTATATTGTCTTCCTTGGCTGGTGATAAATAAGCGAGGTTTAATTGCCGCAAAGCTTTATTGGTCCAAGGACAAGGCCAGCTTAATTAGTGTATTTGAATGTCAATTACCAAGGCTAATTGTCAGCTCTTAATATTCATGGCACTTTCACTATACGAGTCAAAAATATGAAAGGGAAAAGCTGTCTGCAACAAATGCTCATTTATCACAGCAGGACGTGAAACGCGTCAGAGCAACACTGAATTGATCAACTGCTATACATGAACAGGGAGGTCAAAAACAATATAAAATATGGAGGACAAAAAATTAAGAAAAACAATGTTACAAAAACTCACAAATAAGGGAATGATAATGACAAAATACAACGAAGTAAATCGCTCAAACTAAATAAAAGAAATAAAACTAAATAAAAGGGTTTAGCAGCGATTAAGGCCATACTGCTCCCTATACACTATCTGTAAATTGCGTGTTTGTTTGCTGAAAGAAAAACCCGAGTTTCCGGGAGAAAAAGCCATGTACCCTCGCCTGAAACCGACTAACTCAGCCATGTTGTGAAAAAGGCCCACAAAAACTCCTCACATCATCGACGGTACTCGAACTCAATTCTTTTCCACCCGGTATGGGAAGGACGGTGATTCTACCCACGAAGAATAAATTAACAAATACATCAAAACACAAGGTTCTTGGTGACTATTTAGAGAAAACTCCATCCGTCACGAAAGATTACCAAAAATTACATTCATGCCCTATTAAATGATAACAAAGTACAAAAGATTTAGTCCCCTACAGATCTCGGATTAATCTAGATGTAAACCCTTCTTTCCAGGAACTTCATCCACACAAGAAAGAAAATATATGTTGCATTATAGGAAATCTGCCAGAAGTTTATTGGGTGTCAAAATCTACCTGTAAATATATAGAAATCTCATACCGAAGAAGATAATGTAATGTAAAAATAAATTCCTAGAAAGAATCGCGGCAAACTATTAACTAATCGAATCGATGTCCCGAAAGTCAATTAAGATCAATCACGCTCAAGAATACCACTCTAGAAAGAGGCAAAGACAACACCTTTGGTTGGAACTCACTAACTCAACTTCCTTAGACCTGATTCAGGTAATACAGTACAATCAAATTTTTCAACATCCTCAAAATGGTACTAGAGTACAATTTAACTGACAAAAATGACAGAACACAGTTTGGTTGTGTTTCCCCTGTACATTTCTCCACCCACACTCCCTCTCAAATAATACCATCGAAATCAGTATAATCAGCCAATACGCCCACATGCAGCCAAACTGATGGCTTGATATATGATCCTGGGTCGACGTTCGACTTTGAAAAAACGAAAAACGACTGGTATCAATAACCAATATTGCTACCACATTCCCGCAGCGTGGCCCACAGAAACGGCAATTTGCCACTGACGATCACACTACCTTCCTACAACCCAATAATCTGTCCCTGCAAGAGTGCCACCAAGTTTGTGAATACTTCAAATTTTCTTAAACACAAGCCACTGCTCGAACGCCCTTCTAGGGTAGCACAGTTGTAATAACCACCGTCCTTCTCAGAGAACACTGGGGGAGGGGGTGAAGACCCGAGTTCCGTCAATGATGGGAAGAATTTTTACGAGTCTTTTTCACGTGGCTGAGGTAATCGATCACAGGTGAGGGAAGGATGGTTTTTCGTTATGACAATTTTTCAATGGAACTTACGTCGAACGCCCAAGGGCGTCCCACACAAGTTCGTTGTCGTGCATGAAAAAGAAATCTGAGCCACCGCGCCACTAAGAAGTAACACATAGGGTTCTAGGATCTATTCTCGGTAACTCTGCACAGTTACGGTATCAAGAGAGGTATGGCCCTTGATCATTATTTTCTCCCCCCACACGAGAACGCTGCCTCCACTGAAAGCAGGGCCGGCGTAAACTTTTGTGAGACCGGGTTCAAAATTTGCACGGGGCCAAAAAAAAACACCTAAATAAATTATTTATTATAAACACATTATTACATATTATATATGATCACAGAATATTATTAAATAATTTAACATTTCTGGCTTTTTCGTTGCAAAGTCTTTAATTAGATCATCAAAATTTATGGAATTTGCTACCTCGCTTTCGATAGACAAAATATCCAGAGATGTAAAACGTTCTTGGCTTACTGCAGATCGAAGGTAATTCTTAATTAATTTTAATCACGAAAAACTACTCTCGACTGAAGCTACGGTTACTGGCGTTGTCAACATTATTTGCAAGGCAATTAATAAATTGGGGTATGCTTCTGAAAGATTGCTTTTTATTATATATTTCATTGTGTCAAGACTCGAACAATTTTCTGGCATAATCGTCTGGAACATCTTGATTTCTTCATATACATCTGCTCCGTCTATAACTCCTTCTAAATAGAGATGCAAATCTTGACAACATTTGAATAAATGTTGCTCATCCATATTTGTGATTTCATTCATATATAAAAAACCAAAAATGTTTTCCTGGAATGATACTAATGCAGTATCTATTATTATCAAAAAATAATTCACTCGGAAATTTTCTTCATCGTTGATTGTTGACGACTCATCCTCTACTTCGTAATCAAAAAGTTTTCTTCTTTTACCTCTGTATGTAGACTTAAAATTAGGTGTTATATTTAATTCTTTTGCAATATCTTTTGCTGTGGAAATGGCATTTACGAATCCTTCGTTTCTATATTTTTCCAAAAATGCATTCAGTTCTTTTAAATGCTTTGTGGCCACATCTATATGCATCTTTTGGTTACGCAAAACTTTACTAACAATATTGACCTTAGATAATATTTCGTATCAAATGATCTGGAGTACAATCCTATAAAATTGAATAATATTTTGCTTTCTTTATTGCATCTATAATTACTGTTTGTACTTTATTTGCCATTGCACTTATTAATTCATTTTGAATTGAATGGGATAAATAATGGTGTCCTTTTATGTCTGTTCTATTTAAATGATCATTTAAAACTGGGTCAAATTTCGCAATTAATTCAATTAAATCCAAAAAATTACCATTCAATTAAATCCAAAAAATTGTGTGGTGAGTATAAAGTATCGGAAGTTCCTCGGAAAGCTAAATTATGTTGGGCCAAATATAAAATAGATGCAACTATTCTTCGAAGAACTTGTTTCCAACATTCAGTTTTAAACGATTTTCGAATTCTTTATCAATTAGGTTGTCAGTGTGGAGATTTTGCTCTGTTTGAAGCCATTTGTTTATAGCTTGTAAATGTATTGAAGATCGTTCGTGCATTGTGATTCGCTGAGATAAATGAGACAATCACAAAATCCATCTGCCCCCCCAATGAAACATCACTTGTAGAAAATAATTTGCAAGCGAAACAGTATATCTTATCTTTAGACTTGGAATAAATTAGCCATCTTCGTGTTTTTCTTTGTCCATTCACTAATGTTCTTGTAAAATATGTTGTAGAAAAACTTCTTTTGTGTTCATTTTTAGGGAAGTTAAATTGGCTGACTTGTACAGGACCATGTTTAACTATCAAACTTACTATTTTATTTGTTCTTTCAGTCGGCCACGTACCAGGATCTTCAATGTCAAAATTCCTATCTTTTTCTTCCTCAAGACGGTTTCCAGTGTTTTCACAATTTTTGGTATCGATTGTTTCTCTATTATCGATGTCTTCCATTTCTTCTTCAGAATGGTTCCTGTTTTCTCCTTCCTCAGGACGGTTTTCAGTATTTTCACAACTATTGTTGGTGGAAAATTCGATTGTTTCTCTATTATTGATGTCTTCAATTTTTTCTTCGGGGTGGTTTACACAATCGTTCATAGGAAATTGTGTTGCATTTCTGTTGTTTTCAAATTCATCTATTTGATCTGTATACGAGTGTTCTTCAACGTCATTTGGTTGCCTTGTTTCAATAACGTATTTCATAATACTGTTTGTTTGATGCTTAACATAATCATCTCGCTTCTTTCTTTCTTTTCAATTTTTCAGTTCCACCCATATTTTCGTCCACGATCTCTATCTCTGCTAGCTATACTAAAACTGGATACTAAAAAAATTATAATTTACAATTTAATTTAAAAAAATAAAAACGGAACTTACCGTAAAAAATTTATAAGTAGCAGCTATCAGCAATAAATCTCTCACAACGTCACAACACAACTAATTAACGAAATGAATAAATAATCATAAATGCAACATGTAATGCATAGTGCACGCGCCCAAAAGACCAGTCGTTCAGTTGTATATTTAACTGATCATCACGACGTCATGTATTTAAAATACATGACGAACAAAATACAGTATTTTGTTCGTCATTAGGTTGAATGGTGGCATGGTCGTTAAGTGACACGGAAACATCGGGGAAGTACAGCAGCAGAAAAGCGCGCGTATCTGTAAGTTGTACCGCGACGCCTTAGAAAGTGCGGGGCAGGGTTCCGGGGACCGCTCTGAACCCGCCTCGCGCTGGCTGAAAGTGTCCCTTTCTCTAATGTCGGTCATTCCCTGACCTTTCCGCATCCTCCGTGTTTGGTGGGCGCGGGCTCGAACCCCGGTCTAATCATGAAGCGTCTGCTACGCACTGCTGCTCCTGCCCACCTGGCTATGGATGCGCCTACCTAGCGGTGTGTTCTGGCTGACGTAGTCCTCAGGCGATCTTGGCAGCTCTTCTTGTAATGATTCTTGTCTCCTGAAACTGCTTCCATAGTCGTCCAACGCCCCGCCTTTCAAAGAATCATTTAAAGCACGATGACTTGCCATCCTGAGTACTGGAGATGTGGCTATCCCGCTGAGCAAGCCAAAAAACTGGAATTAAGCGATGTGGCTACAACCGTGTTTTTAGAGGCATGGATAATTTGCATAATGTGCGGCTCGATAAGGTGGTAGATCGATTTCTGTTGGATACTCGGAATTTGCATGCCAGGATGCCCATAATAATATCGAATATTCGCCTTCGGCGAAACCGTTCACAATCCGTTCACAATAAAATATTCATGAAAAACATTTTGTTCTGTTAATTTTGTCGAGCAGTGTATCTTCATTCATTGGGCTAATCAAAACTCCAATTCGTTTCATTTATTCACAATACTCTTTGCATTACTTAATAAATAAATTAAATTTTGTAACTTTTGTTTTTACAACCGTGACTCATTCCTTATAGTCGCTTAAATTCGAATTTCCCGAGGGTTTATGACAGTTTCTGATATTTGAACTTATTTCAAAGTTACTTTCTGTGCATAGCGTAATCGCAAGTCGCACTCAAATACTGACAAGGAGGGTGCAAATGTAATTTTGGCCTGTTTCACTAGCCTGTGTCATTTCGATTAATCCACCAACTCCCTCACTTAAGTTTCCCTCAACCCTTAAGGCGTCCTCAATGATACTAGCAAAAACTCTTGCACCACCTCTGTTCAAAAGAATTCCATCTTTACAAATCAAAATTTCTTCTATTAACTAAGGCAGACCGAGCTAATTATATAATTTAATCATGTACTGCATATTGTATTCGTCTGACACGAATATGTGCATACACGCAGGACATGATAGCTAGGCCGTGCAGTACCTAATGAAGTGACCACACAGTACATGTAATTCCTTATGACCATATTTACCTAGGAGGAAATCCTCAATTTAAGTTAAAAAAAATAAACAAACTCCACACAATGCAGAGAAATTTAGGACTTACAACACTGCGAAATGATGCAATACTTAACATAACACTTATGTAATAATTTAATGGTAAGTTTGCCTGTATTTTTCATAAAAAGCTAGTGTTCATTGGAGGAAGAATCCATGCGACCCTCACCCAAGATCCATTAACCTGGAAAAGATGTTAATAAAACCAATATAAGCTCCTCGTTCCGACAGAAAGTATTTTTAACTTTATCCAACGATGGACAACAGAGCAGGGACGCTAATCACTTCGCTACTGCGAAGGCACACAGATTATCAGGACGACAACGATTTTTTGTTTTTCGTCCAAGATCAAGTGAAGGTTACGAAAAGTATAGGAGGTTAACCGAAATATCTTTTAAAAATAAGGATAAAAAACTTTAAAAAGTTATTACAAAACACAAGAAATGTTAAATTTTAGTACTATATCTTCGTGATAGTGCACAGTTACTGTTTCTACTGGTTTCATTAGCAAAGTTTTATTTCCGTATCTTGCGCAATGTACCTGTCCAATGAAGATTAAATTTCAACAAGTGGGACTTGACTATGCAGGATAAACCCGGTTTGGCCAGAAATACCCTTATCTGAAATGAATCCAAATTACCAACAAGTTTTACTAAATGTGAAATAACGTGTACAGCAAATGACATGTAGTGAATAAATAAGCATCTTGAAATTATTCCCTGATAAAATAATCAAACATAAATCAACTACTAGGTAACAACACGTTGCTGTCTTCCTGTGAAATCATCATCTTATATATTGATGTCCTAAAAATATTTTTTTCATCGTGAAATAACTTATAAACTTCGACTATCTCCCAGACAGCCACACAGCAATTAGCAAAGTATCTAAAATGTTAGGATTACAGCTGAATCCATCCAAAACAACTCAAGTGACATATCATCGATCAATAATGTAAGAAATAAGCGTGACCTTGACGTAATATGGGATGAGCACCTCTTTCGTTCAGCATTTTGAAACAAAGAAGAGATTAGCAGCCATTTGGAGAGTACATCAGGAACTTTGAATGAAAACTTCAAGACTCGTCATGCAGTATATTTCCAAGTGTGTTCCTACACTTTCAAAACTTCAAGACTCGTCATGCAGTATATTTCCAAGTGTGTTCCTACACTTTCAATAGTTGGATTTGTCACATGGTCATCAGCTCCACCCAACCAATCTCAGCAACTTCCCTAAAATCGAATAATGGCTCTTATGCTGCTTGAACAAATACTCCAAAAACTATTTACCTTTTCCACAGGGATCCTTTATACTAATCTTGATGAGACACACTGGAACATATTCTAAACAAATTTTTTCATTTGTAACTAGACTAAACTCCATATTGCAAGTCTAGACTTGGATATATTAAACATCGCATTTTCGCACAGTAAAAGAAGAATGCTAGGATCTGTGCCGGTTCAATAAGGCTCAACCTTATGCAGCGAAGTCTACAGATGATGTAGCCAACATAATCGGTTTTCCAGATAGTCTTGGATGTGACAGCGAGACCCTGTTGTTATGTTATGTTATTTTGGTTTTTAGGAGCATTAGCAACTAAGGCCATATTGCTCCGGGATATGCGGTGGTCATTCCCTGACCTTTCCGCATCCTCCGTATTTGGTGGTGACGGGCTCGAACCCCGGTCTAATCAAGAAGCGTGTGCTACGCACTGCTGCTCCTTCCCACCTGGCTACGGAGGCGCCAGCGAGACCCTCTTGCGCTTACAAAACCTAAAATGTCACCATCCTTCAATAAATGTACTATCTTATCTGGCACTGACTTCCTATAAACTCTCAGAAAGTGCGATTCCTAGGGCTAAGCAGCCCAGTATTCTGCCTGTTGTTCTCATGCAACCTAATTTCTAACACTTCATTAATTGCTTAGTCACTTGACCTAGTCAAGAAAAGTTGTAAACTCCTCGCATTCTTCTGTGATGGAATATAACTAGTGTCACGAAATGTACATGCTGCGATAAATAATTTAATAATAATATCCTTCGGCTTAACGTTCATTGCTATCGGGAAGGGAAGACTTATTTTTATTTCTGCAGTGTCGAAAGTATTAAAATGTGCCGAGTCATCCTTAGGTAAAGTGCAGCCATTATCAACCCACTGCAGGATGGACGCCTCCTCAACAATTCATGCTAAGGGAAATGGACTATAATCTGCCACGCTGGTCCACTGCGGGTTGGCAGATCGACCGTATTCAGCAGTCAGGGGCTTGAACTCCGGTCTACTCAAAGAGCGCGTGCTACTGCACGCCCGCTCCTGACCACTCGGCTACGGAGGCCTCTTTTACCAACAAAAAATTCCTTGAAATCTAAAAGTTCATTACATGAGAAATGTTATCATTTATAGAATTCGAAATAATTGCAAAGAATAATGTTAAGCCCCATCCACACAGGGGCAGAAAGTGTCAACATTTATGTTGACCTATGTCCCAAGAAGTTTCATAAACATGAAACACGTAGCAACAAAAGGAAACGTTATGTCCACATAGGAGAAACATGTTACTGGTACAAAGCGTCCAAAAACTAGTTGCTCCATGTTTCTCAAAACTAGTGTCCACGTATGAGAAACAAAAATTTGCGGACCTGCTAGTTAGTTGACATTTGAACAGTACATTTAGTGAACACGTGATGCCAAGTAGTAGTGGTAATAGTTACTTTGGCCTTCGTTATTATTGAAGGCGACAAAAGGAAGAAGTGGAACTGCCCGGTAAGACCTTCCTTGAAAAAAAAAAGGGGGGAAGGGATTTGTCAAGGAGGGATGCAGCTCCTTGATTTTTTACAACTGACAACATGCGCAGTAGCATTGTCGTGCATGAAAAGAAAATTTGAGCCAAATGCACCCCTAAAAAGTCGCTCATAGGATTCGAGGATCTGAACTCGGTATCTCTGTGGAGTTACAGTAGGTACCCCTCTCAAAAACATGTAGAAGGGTGAAGTCGTTGATCATTATTCTGTCCAACACGAAAACACCACCTCCACCGTAAGCATCCCTTTCTCTAACATTGGAAGGACGTCACTCCCTCAAGCCACAAAAATATCTTTCCAAACGTCATAAATAGAATTCGTGCAATTATGCTTGGGGTGTTTAGCGTCCCGCAAACACTTTGCCTGTCTGATAACTCCAGCAGCATAATTATTTTATCGTTTGTCCAAAAAACCATAGTAAAATTGAACACATTCTAGACTACCGACTACAACAAAAGAATGAATGAAACATGTAACATCATACTGACGCCATGAGGTTTCAGTATATCGTATCTGTAAATCTTAAGTACAGAATAATGCTACAGACAAGAGGAAGATAACCACCTGCTATTAAAAAAGGTAGGAGAAATTTTCATTAGGTGGAGCCGACCAGCTAAAGATAATTTGAAAGTGAACCACGGAAACCTACTGCACTTTGCAATCAGTTTTTTTTTTTTTTTTTTAATTCTCTCTCTTTTCCATTTCAGCAAACGTTCATTAGCAGTGCCCTGACGGAAAGCAATTCAGATTGCAGACTTAATGGATGCCATTAACTTTCCTGATGATAGTCAAGGACAGAGGACAAGGTCGCTTATGGGAGTTCTTAGTCCTAGTATAGACTATTCGCTGCATGCACAACGCATTAATACATACAACAGTATGTATTATACTGTAAACGACAGTTTATAAAAACTGCTTTTGTTAATTCTATTTGATTAGCGAATTGTACATTAATGGACATTCCCATTCAATTTTTATTTTTAGCAATAACAATTACAGAAATGAAAAATACTTCGAAGGCCAACAAGCGTCCTCTAACGGATAAAAAGCTTAAGCGGAAAATTGTTAGGAAATAATACATAAAAATGCATAAGCTAAACGAAATGAGAATAAAAAAAAAAAGCAGAAAATCTGTAGATAACAAGGAAAATGGAAATACATAAAACGGTTGGGTAAGAAAACAGCATGGAAGAAAAAATATAAAATTAAGAGAAATGCCAAGGATAAACAAGACATCTATAGTTAAGTTTATACATTATACAGGGTGTTGGGTTAAAGTTTGAGAATCATATGCTGTACTGATGTCACGTGACCATATTTTAGAGAATCTTGTATCAACTTCTATAATGTGACGTTTTTGGTAATTCTTATATAACCCCTACAAATGTCCTTATACCTGTGCGAAGTTTCTCGCTGTCTCCTCATTTCATCGTTATTCTATGCAACACCACCATACCAAATTTGGTTCCGCTTCATCGCAAGCTGTAAGGGTTACACCACGTTTTCTAAGTGTTCTGTTAATTTTGTAGAGCAGTGTAATATTAATCAACTGTTCTTTACTCTACATGATTTTCTGAACTATAAAACTTACATTACAGGGCTCCGTAATAACTTTCTTTCCTCAGAAAAAAAATCGAATCATCCCATTTAATTTCAAACACGGAGTGCACCTCTCGACAAGAGATCTCCCCGGGCCCCCAGCCACAAATAAGAAAAACTTGCGTAGTCCGCACTGATAAATACTTCCCAATAATCCTTATGTTAATAATTATTACTGATGTTACAGATATAACCTCCCAAATGTATATTATACACAAGGTTTTTTTCTGGGACCCTTAACCCGAAGAACAAGCTAAAATCATAAGAGACAAAAACCTGACAGCGTACGACACAAATTACAAGACTACACTTTCGCACAATCTCGACTTACGTCACATAGACCGAAACTGCTGGCTGAAAGAGCACAACGCTGAGCCAAGTTTGTTCTTATAAACAGATCAGAAATGGCAGCCTCAGCAGCTGATTTCAACGTCTGGATAATAGTCCTCGCGGTTAGCACAGCGGTTATAATCGTCGTCCTCCACACACGGTGTGGAAAAGGCAAGGATTGGAATCCCTTTTTCATGCCATGGCTAAGTTAGTAGGCCTCAGGCGAGGTCAGGAAGGTTTTTCTCCCAGAATCCAGGGTTTTTTTCGCCCAGTGAAACAGGTAAACCGACCAGAAACCATTACATGAAATTTTCGGGCATAATACACATGGATGGATCATTTTCTTCCTTCACGTAATCCAAATATGAAATATTTTTAATTTACCTCTTTATGACAAAGTATTTTGATAGTTGGGTTTCTCCATCACTCAAAGAAACAAACCGTTACTGGAATGAGCGCAAGTTACAAACAGTAGTACTGCACTACATACTGGGCTCTAAATGTCAAGTTACAACCATAAAATCTCAGATATCTGGAAGAATAAGTAACACTGTAAAAAATTTTCAAAAAGGTTCTGTTTATCTGCACTTTACGAATTTGGGCATGCTGATTCCGAATATGACTTTAATTTTTGCATGGCATCAGTGGTTTGACCAGGAATGAGAGAAAAGTGGGTATGCAAGAATATATCAGATTTAACCACATATAAGTTGGTCTTTAAGAATCATGTCTAGAACAGTTGAACCAACCAAAGTTATATTATTAGAGGCATCATTACCTTACATTTCATATTGTGAAATACTTCAAACGAGTTGCCTATCTTCCATACGTTCTCCGAGCAATGGAGATTGGTTGCAAGGAAGGCCAATAGTGTCCTATCGAAGATTTATCGAACAATTGCGAGTAGAGATAAGGACGTCATAATCCCATTATACAAGGCTATTGTTACACCACACTTGGAATACTGTGTTCAAGTATGGAGGCCGCACCTAAAGAAAGACATTGTTCTTCTTGAAAGGGTCCAAAGACGGGTAACTCGTCTGGTGAGGTCTGAAAAAGGGCGTCCATATGGGGAAAGACTTCGAATATGTGGGTTGCAGAGCTTCGAAACTAGGAACCTTAGAGGAGACTTGATTGAGGTGTATAAGGCTCTGAGAGGCATATGCAAAATGAATAAGGACGAAATTTTTACGGTTATAAACGATTCTAGAACAAGGGGTCATAATTTCAAGTTATGGGGGAGATGTTTGCAGGAAGTTTTATTTTAGCCAGCGAGTTATAAATTACAGGAATAATTTATTTATTACAGGAATAATTACCTACATGGGTGGTAGAGGCTGACAGTTTGGGGATATTCAAAGGTCAGCTGGATAATTACCTACGGGAGTAGGGAAATGCATAGGTTGTCTATTTCCTTTTCTCTTATTATTATTTATTATTATTATTTTTCTATACATTAAAATGATTTCCCTCCTAGTGATATTTATTCAGCCAATGGGAGAAGAGAGATACGGTTACGTGGTAATACGTAATAAATACTAAAATACGTAAAAGAAAGTTGTTTAAGCGTGGTCACGCGCTATGTTTATCTAACATGACCACGCGGTACCATTCTTGATTTCCATATGTAACGTATTTATGTATTCATAGCAGAGGAAGAGACACACACAGTTTCGAAAGCTTCTGTATTTTATTTTATTAAAAGACGCGAGCGCAGCCCCCTGGTTATTATTATTATTTTTTTGGCTGGTGCAGCATAAGCCATAGGCTTCCTTGCACCATGTGGCCATTACTAATACTTCATAAGTACCAATTGACTTCTCTAATAGAGAAGTCAATTGTTACATACGATTCTCAGTATGTATCACCAGCCAGATGGCCGTTTTAGGGCTAGGTACCATGTGTCATAAAAGCTGAAAACAAAGTTGTGAATTTATTTCATAATATGAGAGATTGCCAAAAGGTGTGGAGTAAAAACAAAGGCTGTCAGCTTTTATACCATCGGGTACCTATTCACTCACCAAAAAGGGGTCAGCTAGCCCTGAAATGCCCATTTGGGCGGTTGTACTTGCTGAGTACCATCGCCGTGAACCCAACCATCAAAATAATGTCATAAAAACGCAAATCGAATCGTATGTAACAATAGACTCCTCTAATGGAGAAGCTTTACTTATTCAAAGTAGGAAAGCTGGGCAACTCGTTGTGAAAGATTTCACAATGTATTGTGAAACTTTTGTTGTTCAATGCACGATGTTTAAGCACTAACTGACATGTAGGTGAATGTTTTTTGGCAGATTGGAGCCTCGTGCTCTAAAGATTTTTTGAATATCAGATTTATTAACTGTTTAACTTCTGTACAGAACAGAGTATTAATCTTTGCTACACTGCAGAAGTTAAAAAAAAAAAATGAAAGAGCAGAAACCCTCTTCAGGTTAAGAAAAAAAAAAAAAAAAAACATTTGAAGTTCTTTGTCTTTTGTTGTCAATGTGATCATCCCGAACCAAAAACCAGATGTAGTCGCCCATTATAGTTTCATCCCACTTATCTTGTTACCTCTTCTCCCCTGGCTGTACATCCTTGTGGAATCTCTCACCCATTATCTTTACTAATGTCGCCTGGATTTCGTCTGAAAAACAATCCAGGTGAGAGTACAAGTAATGGAACTTGACTGACATACCACCTCTGTTTTCCAATGCGAAACAGTTACAATCCAACTTTCAGAGAAATCTTCAAAATTAGGGGCCCCTAGTGGTTATCATAACCACCATGCTAACTGCGGGAGCCTCCTTTTCGAGCCATCTGTGCACAGTTTGCGTTCGAGCTGCTATTCCCATGGCCACTGAAAGTTACCATCACCCTATTAGCATTTCGGTGTAAGAACTAGACAGTAGTCATCCTGAAAAGTTCTTATTCCTTGCAGACCTTAAATTGCCTTGAAAGGACTTGTGTTGTTTCCAAATGTTTTTACAATTCTGAAATTATTATTCTTAACCCATTTAGGTCTTTGGCCACCTTAGCCTAACCACTGTTGTGCTAATAACCACTCGCCATTCCGAAACTTCCAAGCGTTGATGGAACTCCAAGCTTAAAATCGCTCCCGATTTCATATTCGGATATATAATGTAAACCCGAATATGAAATCAGGAGTGCAATCAGGAGGCCCAAATTTCGTGTAAAAATTTATTAGCTATAAGAGATGGAGGGTAGAATGAACTTTTTAGGCACTGGAGGAAGTATTACTGATAGAAATTGATCCGTGTGAGTCAGGGTAATCATCCATGATGATCATTGATCTTTTTTGTGGTTTTTGAAATAAAATACGAATAATAGATAGTTAGTTTAATTGAATCAAGAATCAGTTAAAACGATACGCTGGTATTTAAACTGGTGGCCATAAGTATCAAAAACTATAATAATGGCACATACAAAATTAAAGATGTTGGAACTACTCGCAATGCATTCATGAACAATTAACTTTTTCCAATGTGCAGCGTCAGTTCGAATCATTTATGGGGCAGGTCAAAATAAAGGTGTGTACACATACAGTTCTCCGTGCAGGAGTACCGATACAATGTCCATGGCCACAAAACACTTCGCTGTCTTAATTGCGAAAGGAACAAGTTAAGTACAAAGGTCATTGTTCTACGCTGGTTTCGAAAATAGCTCGACTCAAAGTTGTCAGCACGGTAATGGCTCAAACTGGATGGCATATCTATAATGGGACGTATCGGAGAATTCAGGTGTGTACGAAAGCCATGCAAAAGATAACGCGTGACCTGCTTGCCATGAACAATATTCGGTCGCATGGAACTGTCCATCAAAATCTCACTTCTTCGCGAGACAATGAGAATATTGGGATTTCTGTGGCGCTTTGTTCTTGACATACATCCTCCACATTGCATAACCATTTCATCCGTTTAAACAAAACCACCTTGAAACCATAAGCACGGACACTCAAGCCTCGACAAGTTTCAAGTCTACCGACAACGAAATGCAAGTAACATCACGAATGATCAAACCCCCTGTTTTTTGGACATCGTGATTTTTCTCTGGGAGCATGATGAAAGGCAGCGTGTTAATTTTCTCCTCAAGTAAAGAAACGTGTACGAAAATAACTGGTATTGGCCGGGCGACCTCGAACCTTCCAGAATGACAACATCAAAAAACATGATATATTAACGGATGAACTATAATTAGGTTTCACAAGCCATGATGATGCGTGCTGTCATTACAGCTGTTCTACAAATTGCTGTCGGAGAATGAATACTATAATTCAAGTTGAAGACTTAAAAATACCAACAGGTTTCCAAATAAAAGCGCTACGTGAGAAAATTATTTCACGTCAAACTCTCATTCTACTTCTTCTGGAAACGTGTAGCAGAAACGAAAAAAAGTTATCATCTTAACTTATACATACCATGAAAAATCTCGGAATTTACATCCAAAGAAAGAGCAATGGATGGAAAAAATCGAGATAAAGAATGTTTTATGGAGGCATCAGGTCTAATGGACCACATATGTAATAGAGAAAAGTTTGGTATAAAGAAAAAAAAATTATTTCCGAAAGTTTTCATTTATTAACATGCGTGCAATTTTCATACCATCACTATTGAAGTTACTGTTGCTTTTAGTAGAGAGCGGAAGAGAGATCTTGCGGGGGGGGGGGAAGGACCTTGCCATCCACGCTTCAGACTAACTCAGCCACTAAGTGAAAAAAAAAAAAAAAAAAAACATAAGTTCTTCCCGTCATTGACGAGTTCGAACCAGGTCCTTTTCCACGCAGTCTTGGGAGAATGGTGATTATAACCACTGTGCTACTAGCGCGAACACAATGACGAGATAGATAGTAAGAAAACGAAGAATATATACAGTATAGCTAGCACAAATACAACACAGCACACATTATACGAAGTATTAAATACAGACCATTTAAATTAAAAAGGCACCTAGATCTATCTAACTCACCTATCTTTTTAAAGTTATTTGTTGTCTAGACTTGATTATATTTAAATTGGCTGAAATTTTTGAATATAGTATTAAAATCGGACTATTTATTACCGTTTTAAAAATTTTACAATTTATAAATTCAAATTTTCCTTTTTTATCTTTTTTTTTTTCTCTCCTCTCAATGTGAAGGTTGTTCTCCATCCTCGGTGTAGTCTTAAAGCGCTACCAATATTATTCTGAAACGAACGTAAACCGATTTTAATTTTAAAAAACAATATCGCAAAGGTTTTACACGAGGAGACAAAACAACTTCTCCCCCTCCTCTCATATACATTTATCACGCATACTGAAGAGCGAACATCACATATAACCGTTTGTTTCTTTTGCATTTTGATTCAAATAAAGTTGGTTCAAGTTCGTTTCTGAACCGTTTCCAGCTAAACAACTTCCACGCTGAAGACGTTGTTCTCCGTCTTGACGCACCGTTTATTCCGAAAGTACAGGGTGGTTATAAAGTCCTTCTCCAATTTTAAAAATTAACTCGAAAACCATTTTTTAAAACTGCAATCAACGTGTGGTTTATTTTATGCAATAAAAAATTAGTTCGAAATCTCATTGCGCACCAGGGAGTGCGCAATGAAATTAATTTAGAAAAAATAACAAAAGGTAATCACTATCTTTACTGATGATAAAATCTCCACGTCCACCATTATTTTCTAATGGCAATCAAAACGGGGCATTATGCTTTCAACAGTTGCTATAATTTCCGAAGGATTGCATCTCCAAGTCTGAAACAATTCAATGGATATCTGTAAATACATTGAACGTTTCAGATATCCCGCAACCAAAGGTTTGCTGGAAGGGTTTCTTTGTAGGAGCATTTGACAGTGTCAACATGGGGCGTAGCGTCCCATCCGCCATAGAAAAAAAAATTCATGTAAACCACGTTCATTATTCTCTGGGATAATTTTTGTCCACAATAAGATAACATATCACGTGCTGTTAATTATGCATGTCTCAAAACACTCTCGATTGTTAATGGTTTCAATGAAAAAAAAAAAAAAAAACACACAATGCCTTAACGTGCATTCTAGCACAAATTTCGGATACTAAAAATTCGACAATTTTTGCGTATCACAGATCCAGAGAGGTATAAGTGTGTTTCATCCGTCCAGAGGATGTTCAATAATCAGTCCACATCCTGAGCAACCTCTCAATTACCGACTACACGAAATTACGATGGCTTTGATAGTCCTATGGTTCTAATCCATGTTTGATTTTATACGGAACAGGTAGAGGTCTACTTTTAAAGATCTACACAGTGCTACAAAGAATACCAATCGCACGAGAAGTATGGCGAGCAATAGATCAAGTTTCAGGATTCACATAAAGCTTATGGAAGGTACACCACTTCGCTCCAGCAGTTTCTTTACGGTCCATAATGCCGCCAACAAGACATCCACTTTGTTCCAGTTTCTGTCCTGAATGGAAGTCAATAAATCTACGAGCTTTTCACTCTCCCCCCTCACCCCAAAACTTTTTGGATACAAAGAAACCCTCTTATGTATGTGTCCAGTAAGCTACTTGAAAAATTTCAGATGCCTATAACCCCACTAATTTAAAATCGCTTTATAATCACCCTGTACGTTGTTTTCAATGGTGGATAATAGCCACAAACGAGTAATTTACAATGAATCCATAAAGCAAGCACTGTTTCCTTTCAGGATTCGACAGTGATTATTCAAGTATTAGTTTTCCATGGAACTAGTTTTTACTTCATTTACATTATGTAAATGAGATAAAACAGCATTTCAGAACCGGCACAGATTAAAAGCCACAGAAGATTAAGACAGGAAATGACAGTATGATTTATTACTGTTTACCATTCAAAAACAATTATTGCATTATACAAAACTTATTTAATCTACTAATCGGAGTTTAAATGCAGTTCATCTTAAATTATATGTATGAAAAATAATTAAACACCAATTACACACTAATTAATAAACTTACGTCGAATATTCACATTAAAATCTTCAGTGTATACGTCTAAACTAACAGAAAAACACTAAGAATGAACTACATTAGAACATAGCACTATTATTTGCCCTTCACAACAACGTAAGTAGTAACACAATAACCAGTAGGGATAAAAAAAAATGACAAAATGGGGTAGAGGTTGATATGCAAATGTAAAAGCAGTCTTAGATATGCCTCCCCCCCCACCAATGTTTCGTATGTATTTTCACTATGCTAATGAATGCTAAAAACTCGCCCCAATGTGCGCTAAGAGAAACAACATACCTTTCGATGTTGCCAACGGAATAATATTATTTAGAGTAGTCTTCGAGATATTCCAGTAGGGTGAAGTAATGCTTGCCACTTCATTCCTTTGACATTCCGTTATAACAGGCAGATAAAATAACTGTATCTCGAAATAACAGTCACAACACCCCTCGGATATAGCTAATCTGCATAACGTTCTATATTTAGGACAGGATATGCGTCAGACATCGGAAAGACTGATGACACTGCCTGGCCTACCGAAAGATCTGAAGGTGTTCACTTAATCAAAACTGTTACAGAAAATGAAACATTTTAAACACTTTAAAGGTTTTTGGAGAAGTTGCTTTGTTTTCATACCTTGGCCTCTTAAGATAGCTGGTTTCGTCCGAGGGTTGCAAATAATAATTTTCTCCTTTTGGAAACTTGAGTGTTAAAAAAAAAAAACAGGTGGATTGAGGAAACTAAGACCATAAGGAATCAAATATCATGTCTATAAACTGCTATCTATGACCAGTTTCCTCTTTTACGGGATAAAAATTCTGTCTGCCAAGTATACTGGAGGTAACCAGAAGCTTGGTTAGTTGTTGAAGGGTTTTATGCGTATCAGCAACTTAGACCATATTGCCCAGTATATAATATGTCTGTAAATTGTGTGTGTTCTGTGGTCGATTTGCTGTGTGCTAGATGAAAGACCAGTTTTCTGAGAGGGAAAAGCCCATGGTACTCTAGTCTGAGACCGACTAACTCGGCCATGTTGTGAAAAAGGCGAGTAAATTTTCTGTCATTGATGGGATTCGAACTCAGGTCTTTCCTACCCAGTGGGGTGATTATATTATATCAACTGTGCTACCCACGAAGGTTGCCCAGAAGCTATTTATATGTCTGTGTTTTCGTTTCACGGTGCATTAGCATTTTTGGCTATAGTGCTCCAACCACCCAGATTGTGAACCAATGTAAGCAGTGATCAGGGTGTTGGATCAACGCTCCATCAAACGACTACTAGCCTTCTATAGCATTATGCAACACTAGGTGTGAGATGATGTTCCTCACTCAGTGCAATATTACCATTACCTTGCTTAGTAGAGGCCAGAATTGACCAAAATCATTGTCTAAAATGAAGAGCAAAGCTCAGCTTCTCCCGATTTCTTCAATATAGTTCGAGTTATATCTATTCGATTATGACAGACACCATGGCGATCCTGAGTTCGAATCCCATCAATGACACGGGGAATCTTTATAGGCTTTCTCAAAATGTGGCTGAATTAGTATCAGGTATCAGGTTTTCACCCAGCAAACCTGTAAATTCAATGAACATTACACGCAGTTACAGACGCTATTCTTACGCCACATAACTTAACACAAAGATTTATTCCTGTATATTTCGTTTGTGGATATTCCACTAGACTGAACTTACTTATAAAGTACGAGGTACATTCGGATCATTCAATCTTAATGATTTTACTTTGCCAATTGTGACTGCAGGGAATGTGAATAATGTGTATTTGGGAGGAGGAAGATTACTCGAGTCGTGGTATGCCGAGATATTGGCTATATCTTTCAATGCAATATAGAGCACATCAAAAATTTCATCACTTCATATTTCATGTCCCATTCAGCATTAGCTGACTACTTATGTACAGAGGACACATAATGAGGAAAATACCGCAATTTTCCTACCAAATTCTCTATCGAACTGAGAGAATTGCTTCATTTGCCGGGAATCATTGTATGTAAATTGGGTATTTTTTATCACTTACATATTCTCCCCTCCCCCCAGAAAACCAGGTTTTTCATCCCGAAAATAAGATCCCTACCACAGAATACACGTAACTTACAAACAGATATACACTGGCCCATACCAGATTTAATCTTTACCAAAAAAAAAAAAAAAAAAAAAAAAAGAAAAAGAAAAAAATAAACTAAAAACTAATAGCTTTACAAAGTACCCGTAGAAAACACATCCGGTTTTACAATCAGTGTTTATGGCTTTTTTGGCTATAATTTCATGGATAAAGACTACTACAATAAAAAGCTACCGTGTTTCGAAGGAAAGATAAAAAGTATTTCTAACGGAGCAATATTATCACGATGGAAACTGTTCCATCCAGCAACCTTGACACGCAGAAGTTGTTGTTGCAGTACGATTTTAGGAGAACCAGCGACTATGGCCATATTGCTCCGTGTATATATTGTCTGTGGATTGCGTGTGTTCTGAGGTCAATTTTCTGTTTGCTGGAAGAAAAACCCGAGTTTTCAGGAGAAAAAAACCATGCTGCCCTAGTCTGAGACCGACTAACTCAGCCAAGTTGTGAAAAAGGCCCATAAAAATTCTTCACATCATCGACGGGACTCGAACTCAGGTCTTTTTTCACGCGTAGGGGAGGACGGCGATCCTACCAACTGTACTAAACCACAAGTACAAACATACAAGTGATACTGAGTTAGTTTATGCCTAGGAAGCGTAGAGTGCACTCCAAGGAAAAAAAAGAGCGAAAAGTTGTCAAAAAATGACTTCTCCAATTATTGGAAACGACTAATGCAAACCAATTATTGCAAACTATCAGTTTCATCGCGCACGTTGAACAAACATTGAAAACACACACTGAGAAAATGGGTTCCACATAAAATCACAGCAGACAAACTCCATAGACTACCAGTTTGTTCTCTGCTTTCCCTAATGAGCCATTTTAGTACAGTTTTTTGACAGGCTAGGAAAAATGGCTTATGTCAACAACACTCGATGATCACATTATTGGCTATCATGCTCTGAACGTGCGCCGCACGCATCAAAGCGCCCACTTCACCAAAGGTTTTGCTCTGCGTATGCGGGAATATAACTTGTATCGTCGTTAACGCGCTTTTACTCTCTGGCCAATCAAACGATCACAAGGGACATAAAATATTTTGTTAATCTTTTTACTATGTATGGTTTCATTTTAATCGTAAAAGTTGGCAAGAACTTTTTGGTCATACTGTTGTACTGGCAATACGGTGCAATGGAAGCCAAAACAATACTTCGAAAATACATAAATAAATAAAATAGAAAACCATGTGTTTCTTGCTTCCGGAGGTATCGATCCTGAAGACTTGAATTTCCTCAAGCCGAGGCCCTAAGACCATGGAGGTAAGAACTTATTCCAATAATTAACAACTCGACGATTAAAGAAACATTTCGTACAATCCAATCAAAAATTTTTACTCCTTAATTTGAATTATGCCCACTGGTTATCATTCATAGCCATAAAATCCCTAATAAGATATCTCATAATAATTACCTGGTAGGCGGAAATAGAATTTTATATGGAAATACGAAAATTCTATCGTATGCGAACTTTATGTCTAAATAAACAATGTCAAAGTTGCCTCTCAATGTTTAGTGCTTGCTGAATCTAGCCGAAGGCTACCAAGAAATTAAAGACTGTTAACCAATTTTTCACACTTGATCTATTTAGTTGCATGAGCATAGCTTTTTCACATTACAGAAATGGCATCCAATGACAATGAGTCTGAACTATCTCATGGATTTTTAATCTATTGTTTTTGAAGATAAGCTATGTGATTTACCACCTCCTGGATGCATGCTGATTGCAGGATTCCATTAAACGATTGCTGAGAAGATGGTGATAAAAGGAGTACACATTTTTAGAATGAATAAGGGAAATTCGTTGGGGTCTGTGGTGGATTTGTTTGGGAATCTTTTAATGATGCTGCTTAAATTTTATCTTCTGAAAACTACTGCAAAAAGGGAGGTTCTTTTTAAAGCTAAGTTGTATGCAGAATCAGAGGAGACGGAGTAAACAGTCAAAATTCGGTAGGTTCTGTAGAACATTCTGATACAACAGTAGCATTCCTTGCTTGAACTGAGAAAGATCCTCTTAGCGCTAGCCCTAGTTTTCAAGAACAGCCCATGTTTTTTTTTTTTTTGTTTTTTTTAAACCTGATGCTATTTTCTTGTGTTATTTAAAATTGGCTTCGAGATATCTTAAGGCTACGAGACCCCACTATATCGTAAATTAATCAATAAATTTTGAAACTTTTATTTGTGATAGTGGTTTTGTAGCAAATTCAGGCTTTGAACTTCACACTTATTTTCGGCTCTGCAGTCCCACTTTAATACAATTGCCTTGCGTTGTTCGAAAGTCTAACATCCAGCCGCCATGTCGTTTGCTCTTGCATTATGGGTATCATTTTGATTTTCTTTTAACTGCTAACGCCATCTTTTATCAGTTAAGAATACTAATCAAAGAAGAAAAAAATTAGGTTCAACTATAAATACGTGATTATAAATTTATGATGGAAATATGTGTACTTTTTGAGACTCTATAAGATGTCAGTACAATACCCAGTGTTAATGGCCCGATAATTATTCTTCTCCACATACTAACTTTTCAAACTTAATATATGTCGTGTGATCCATATTACAATCATTAAACTTATGATGTATAAACTCACTAATCAAAATAAACTCAAATCGACATAATTAGATAGTAAACCTTTAACCGGTTAGTGAGAAAATGTTCACTGGAAAGCCAGTTTCCATAACGAGAACGTGAAATAATAAAAATGCGAATGAACAAAGACGGATGCTGACTTCTTTTGGAGGAGGATCAGAAGCAGAAGCGAAGGGGAAAAATAAATAAATAAAAAGTGTTTGTTACTAAATATTATTTTATTTTGCTCAAAAGTAATGACACTCTCAATTATCCTAAGTATCATTACAACACGAAGGACGCAACAAGTGATAAATTACAAATGAATATAAATGATATATAAATGATATACTAATGGAATAATGGTAAGACATATAATAAATAAATAAATACATTAATAACGATGTCTTGTAATAAAACACGTTGTAGGGTTTTAGCCGCATCAGCAACTTAGGCAATATTGCGCTGTATATAATGTGTGCAAATTGTGTGTACTCTTTGATCGATTTGCTGTTTGCTAAACAAAAAAAAACCTGCTACCTTCGCCTGAAACCGACTAACTCAGCCAAGTTGTGGAAAAAAAAAAAAAAAACATAAAAGTTACTCGCGTCATTGACGGGATTCGAATTCAGGTCTTTTCCGTCCGGTGTGGTGAAGGCGTTGATTATACCAACTGTGCTACCCATAAAGGTCTACACTCATTAACCAAGAGATTAGAAACCTTTATTCAATATCTAGTAGAGCAACCTGAATTGCCGTTCGTAAACGTGGTGGCATGGATTCTCTACTGTGTGTCTGAGGGATTCTAGCTCCAGATTAGATCATTCTTCCAGAAGGGCGTTTGTCAGATGCTTTACGGGAAACAGTAGAGGACTGCAAAGACGAACTTCCCTTTCCAACATACCCCAGACATTCTTAATTGGATTCGGATCAGAATTAGACGTCCATGGTAGATGTTGGAAATATTGGGAATGTTCCTAGAACCACTGAGATACAATTTTTGCAATGCAGATAGTTGCACTGCCGTCTTGAAGAATTCATTGCAAATCGGGTAAAAATGAAAGGTTCACTGGAGGTAATATTGCATGTAAATGGTCCAGTCCGTACCAATAAACATACCCCATGACACGAGACAGTCTAGATGCATAGCTTCGTGAAGCTAACGCCACACTTTGACCCTACCTGCACTTCTGGGTAGCGCAGTTGGTATAATCGCCGTCTTCCCCACACCGGATCGTAAAGACCTGAATTCGAATCCCATCAACAAGAGGAATTTCTATGGATCTTTTTCACGTGGCTGAGTTAGTCGATCTGAGACGACGATAATATGGTTTTTCTCACAGAAACTCGATTTTTGTTTTTCGAACAACAAATAGCAACTCGACCACAGAACATATGCACTTTGCAGACATATTATGTGAGGTGCAATATTGCCTAAGTTGCTAGTACGCCTAAAACCCCTTTACCTTGCCATTGGTGCAAAAAAGGGTAAATCCAGATTCATCAGACCATGTGCTTGACTTTTTACAGAAAGAAGTGCTTTCGTATAAGCACACATCTACCAAATCCCAGATTTTTAAACTCTTGCCGCATAGTGCAGTTGGAAATGGATCTTTCTCTCACAAGTCCTCGTAGGACCCTACGAAAACATTTAACACAGTCGTAGACTAAAGTGATAATATGACTGAATGAGTCTAGAAAGTATGTTGAAAATAAAAACTGTTGTTGAAAGTTGTTGAAAATAAAAATAGACAGCTCTTATGCATTTCCAAGACATTTTCAGAGGTACCCCAATCCAAGACGCACAATGCTTTATTTTAATTACATATCGTACCAAGTGATAATTTACAATGAATGAATTAACATAAATAAAAGATAAAAGTTATATATGATTACCTTTCTAATGTAGCTATGATGCTTTCAGCCATCTCGGGTTACATATGTAATCAAGCTGATATTTATTAGCTACTCTCCCATATTTCGAAACCACACTAAATTTGATATGGTCAGTTATATAATCAGAAAATTAAAATGGATCCATTTAAGGATAAATTGAATAGCAACAAAAGGAACAATAAAATGTACAGTATTCTACCAAACGTTCGGATACCTAATACGCCCTGATGATAAAGTTAAAGGAGACAAAAACCTGAATTTCAGTGTATCTACTGCCTAACTGTAACCACAGTTCTTATATGGAATTACGAGTATTATTAAAAGACTAAATCATAAGTCTCCTAATCTTGCACATGAGAGCTTGAATTCTCTAGCGATTGACTTCTCCAGAAATTCAAATTACCGGAAGTAGTAGTAGTAGTAGGTGTTGTTGTTGTAGGGTTTTAGGAGCATCAGCGACTAAGACCATATTGTTTCGTGTATATAGTCTGTAAATTGCTTGTGTTCTGAGGTCCACTTTCTGTTTCCTGGATTAAAAACCCGAGTTTCCGAAAGAAAAAAACCATGCTACCCTCATCTGAGACCGATTAACTCAGCCACATTATAAAAAAAGACCCATAAAAATTCCTCCCGTCGAGACTTGAACTCAAATATCTTCCACACGGTGTGGGGAGGACGGCGATTCTACTAGCTATACTATCCACGAGGACATTGGAAGTGGTGTTTTTCCATATAGTAACCATGGCCAAAGCATACGCACTGATGATGCAAATGCTTCTAGCGCAGTCTCAAGCAAACGTTTTACTATGGATCCCTTTTGATTCCTAATTTTACCGGAGGACCTTGAAAATTAAAATATTTTGCTTTATTGTTCTCAATAATAAAACATGGCGATGTTTCATTATTATTTAAATATTTAAAAAACATTTACATTTAAATTAAACATTTATTACTGTGATGTTTTTTATTATGTTTCTGGCCAACCTTCAAAATTTGCCCTACTATGTTTCAAAATAAGCCGATTGATTTGAAAAATAAAATTAAAAATCTGCCTGTCTTAGCTTCCAGATAAGCTATAATTTATGATTTATAACACAAAAGATCAAAAAGCAATTCCTTTTATGTGCGAACTGGGAAAATTCCGTTCTCCACATCTACATTGCGCATTCATTCCTGCAACCAGTGCACGACAATAATATTCAGTATTTCAGCTACATTACACGGTATACAGTTAGCCTATGTGATATATGTATGAAAAATAAATAAATAATAATTGCCGAATTTCTACTGATTCAATTTTAATGAAATTTGGTAAGGCTAGACAAATCTTTCTATAACATCCAAATGTAAAATTTCATGAAACTCCATCCACTGAGAGTCGAGTTCTTGGGCCTAAACCCTACAACAACCAACCTGCATATGTTGGACATTCCATGTCCAACAGAAGTCAGCCACGTTTGAAAGCTATAATCATCAACACTATTTGTGAGAAGACATCATGAGTCGCAACTTCAAAAGGCCACATTGCAACAATTATTATTTGTGAATGGGATAGCTGAGGACTTCATATTACTGAAAAGCCTGTGGCTGTATTCATTCCTCGGGTACACCAATGGAGAGTTCATTTGTAAATAAGTAATAAAAATGACGGAAATTTCAACCTTTTTCCATGAGAGACCTGGTAGTTTGCATACTGATTGAGTAACATACATGGTAGCGAAGAATAAATGATTTTATCAAGGACGCCACAAAAAACAGTGTCATGGCATTATTCAGATAAAAATTTGTGCTGTGATATGATAAAGTCTGATAATATGATATCTGTGATAATTTCAATAGTAAACATGATTACAGTTGAAAAGTACGCACTTAGTTCAGCTCAAATTAATCTGAAATTATAGAATAGAATCTTTAATTGTAGTATGATCTACATACAATTAGTCGCATCCCGGCATGGTGGTGCCAGGGGTTAACAATCTTTCCAACAGAATTCTTAAAGAAGTCCATGATAAAGTAAAATTTTAAATCTAAGAAATCAGACAATGAAAATTTCAAATTCATATGTAATACTAAACTTTATTAAGTAACATAAACCAAGATATTATGGATCCACAATGACGGAATCCAGATTGGTGATTACTAATCAAACGGAAGGTTTCGAAATAGTATAAGAGTTGGGGGTTGGTGGATTTCTCTTTTACTTTGAAGAAAAGAGTTGAGGTAAACACAAGGACGATAACTTGAAGAAAGAGATTTGTCGCTATTTTTAGAAACTAGTTGATATGAGCCGATCTCCATGCAGAGGGAAAATCAGCAGTGGAATAAGATTATAAAAAAAGGCAACATAAAACAGGAATTAACTTTGGAGTACAGGTTTTAAGAAAAAATTCAAAAATGCCATCAGGACCTGGAAACTTCTTGGCTTAATGCTCATGGAATTGATACAGTGACAGGATATCTCTTTTCTGAAGTTTCCACCAATTTTTCTGACAACTGGTATTGGAATACAGTTCGTGTGGAAACATCCAATTGTTATGACCTCGCATGTAGCACAGTTGATATAATCGCTGTTTTCTCACCACTGGGTTGAAAAGGCCTGAGTTCGATTCCGTCACTGATGCGAAGAATTTTTATTGGCTTTTTTTCACAAATTGGCTGGGTTAGTCAGTTAGTCTCAGACGAGGGTATTCCCTCCCAGAAACTCGTTTCTCATCCAGCAAACAGGCAAATCGACCACAAAATACACTGGTGTGCAAAATTTAAGGACCAGTCAGGTTTTCACATGTAGCTTCTCATAGGAGTGGCCTGGATATGGGAAAAGCATACCAAAGAAACCTCGTGAGGTACAGAAATGATGAAGGAAACAACACGGACACAACAACGGAAACAAAACGGTACAGAGGTACTTTATTCAAAAAAGGCAAAATAGCACTGGCTACCACGATACAGATGCATCACTGCCAAACATAGAACAAAGGGAAGAGGTGGTCCTCAGTAGGAGATATGGCCACCCCTAATGTCGATGCAGGGTTTGCACCGCTTGTCAGCGCCATCTTCAGCTGGTGAACATTTTCTGGTGGGTGTGGATGTGCCGCTAGGCATCTCCCCAGAGCGTCCCATATGTGTTCGATGGAACGAGCAGGCCAATCCATACGAACAATGTCCTCACTTTTCAAAAACATATTAACAGCTGCAGTGCGATGGGGTGTGGCGTTATCATCCAAAAACACGAACTCGGGGCCAATGGCACCTCGGAACAGACGCACATGGGGAAGGATTACCTCAGTACAGTAGCGTGCACCGATTACAGTACCGCCTTCCGGTATCTGGAGTTGTGTACGTCCATCCAAGATAACGCCTCTCCAGACGAGAACAACTCGACCGCCATAGCGATCCTTTTCAGTGATGTCTGCGGGGTGATACCGTGTGCCAACCTCTCGCCAGATTAGCTAACGTCTAGAATCGCTGCTGAGACTGAATCTACTCTCATCAGTAAAGAGCACCCTAAGTAAAGATTTTGTGGTTGTAACCTTTAGAAATAGTGTTGGTCCTTAAGTTTTGCACACCAGTATATAATGCAATTTACAGACTTGATATTCTGCCGCTGTTACTTTGGACCTTAACATACACATATAAATATCTTAGTTCAATTTATTATATCGCCGCTATTTATTTTAATATCGCAAATGAAATGAAAATTGGCCGACATAACAAGGATAAATTAAAAATTTCCAAATCATCAACAAAAAAATAATAGAAATCCTGAAAACTCAAGAATGGACAAGAAAATCCGATATATCAAATAAGGAACTGAATTTATCAGTAAATGAAACAAAATATGGAATAACCACAGAAGATCACAAACAATGCATATATAAATGAATTGAACAGTAGCCAAGCAGAAATGAGAATGATACGACTACAAGAACTTGCTTCCTTCCTCCTCTTTCCTTGTAAGCCAGACTAGTTCACAAATTAGATCAACAGAATAAACATCCTTGGGTATGAAAAATCCTAAGATGACACCAAGATGAAGTACAATTGCATAGAAGAATTACCGTAACTGCCTCCATAAAATATTTACACTATGATTTAATACATAACGTTCAAGCAGAAGTAGAACCAGTATTGTTACTGTTCATAAAATAAAATAAAATATATCATTAATTCATTCTGCACGGTGTATTTTGGCAGAGCTCTCCCTCATAGCCTTGAAAGCCACAAAGAATTATAATTCTGGCTGTAAGCGGGTTACATGTTTCGTTAAGCATGTGTGGTGTCATGAAGACAATTATTATAAATTCGTAATTTATCTTCAGAAAATCTTACTTGGAACTAACAATCACAGTATTAAAATCTTTCGTAATATGGCGCTGAATATTATCAAAGACAGGGTGGTAAACAGGATTTTTGTGTAATTATTCTAAGGCCTTTGTGCAGACCAACGGTCGAAATGCATTTAGATTTAATACGTACAATATACAGAAGACACAAAAGGAAACTAAATTCACCGCCAGGGGTCCTAGAGTAGCTTCTTTCCCGATTCTCAAGCATTACAAGATGTGGCTAAAAAGAAACAGAATTGTTGCTTACCAATGCCCGGCTGGAGAGTACTTCTAACGGGATATACATTGAAATTGCTGTATTTTAAATAATAAATAATTTTAAAAATATTTCTCGTTTCTTTTTAGCCGCATCTTGTACTTTACAGAAGATAAAATGATTGTCAAACCTTTGTCACTGTCTTTACCTATATTAGAATATGCCAAGGTCCTTGGGTCTCTTCGTGGGAAGCAAAGTTGGTAGAATTGCCGTCCTCCCCACACTGGGTGGAAAACACCTGAGTTCGAATCCCATTGATGACGTGAGGAATTTTTATGGGCCTTTTTCACAACGTGGCTGAGTTAGTTGTGCTCAGGCGAGGGTAGCATGGTTTTTTCCCTCCAGCAAACAGAAAATCGACCACAGAACACACGCAATTTACAGACAGTATATATGGAGCAATGTGGCTTAGTCGCTGATGCTTCTAAAACCCTACTCCAACAACAATAATTCTTCATTACAGTCATACCCTGTAATATATTCAAAAACAAGTCAAAATATTCTTACCTTAGAACCAATGTTCGATATCATAATACAGACTGAGTCACTGCATTCAACCTTCATAGAATGATACCATTAATATTAAAAAATAATTGAAGTTTGAAACGTTAGTATCTTTTATGCCGACCATCTTCCTTGGTTATACAGGGTGATTCAAAATTCGTGCGACCCAAAGTGAAATGGCTAATTTCTCTCATTTTGGTAAAAATTCTTATAATGTGACATTGGTAGCAACACTGTATACTTTACATGCAGAACATTGGTTGTCAGGTCACACTAACACAAACTTGTTCATACCCGTTTGCTCATGAAGCCTCATAACACATTCCACGTCTGAACGTGCATTTATAATTGAACATTATTTTTGATCAAAATAGAATGTGAACGGTAAAGCTGAATTTTGAAATTCGCCAGTACCTAATAAATCAACCTGAAGATGTCAATCAACGTTTATTGCTGTTACCTAAAAAAACACTGAGACGATTTACTTCACAAATAAATATGTCTTGTTCAAGTGAACAAAGGGCTGTTAAAAAGTTAGGCCTCCATCTCTATCGTATTTATATCGTGCATGAACTTAAAGAACTGGTAGTATGTTGTGGCGCCTCCGTAGCCAGGTGAGCAGGAGTAGCAGTGCGTAGCACACGCTTCTTGATTAGACCGGGGCTCGAGCCCGTGACCATCAAATACGGAGGATGCGGAAAGGTCAGGGAATGACCACCGCATATCCCTGGAGCAATATGGCCTTAGTTGCTAATGCTCCTAGAAACCAAATAACAAAACAAAAGTAGTATGTTGTAGCAGTAGGGTTTTATGAGCATCAGCGACTAAGATCATATTGCTCCGTGTATATTTTCTGTAAATTGTGTGTGTTCTGAGTTCAACTTTCTGTTGACGAAAAACCTGAGTTTCCGAGAGAAAAAACCATGCTACCCTCCCCTAAGATCGGCTAACTCAGGCAATTTGTAAAAAAGACCCATAAAAATTCCACGCGTCATTGACGGGATTTGAACTCAGGTCTTTTCTAGTGTGGAGAGAATGACGATTCTATCAATTGTGCTATCCCCAAGAATCCAATTGAAAGGTACGTCAATAATCAAGACAGGATATGGACAATGATAACCCTTATCCTGTTTATCATGAAACGCCCTTACCTCCTCAAAAACGGGTGTAATGTGGTGTGCCGTTTCATGTCGTCTAGTGATCGGACCTCTCTTTTTCGTGAACACAGTTGATGGAAACGTATACCGGGATTTAAGAACCCATTTATTTCGCTACTCGACAATGAACGTTACTGCTGGTTTCAGCAAGATTGATCATATATCCAACGAAACAATGTCAATACTGAGAGACTTTTTCGGTGATCATCTCATTTCCAAAAATATGATCCAGAAAATCAGATTTAACGTCGCCGGATTATTATTTGTCGAAGTTACTGAAAGGTAGGGTGTATAAAAATATGAAGAATGAAGTTTCGTACACCGACGTTCAAACATTACAAGTGTTAAGAAATATGACGAAAAAGGGTCAGGGACATAAAACTTATAAAATAGTGCAATTAACAAACACGATGTATTGACACCTCATAGTCGTAGTTGTTTAGGTACAAACTCCAAACAACACACATAACCTACACCTAATCCTATTAGTTATCTTTTTAGAGGCCATGGAGTTAATGAACTTTAATCGCAAGTTACCTCTACCTTAGCTTACTTTGAACTTTAATGAGATATGGCTGAAGTTCAACCCTGAAAACAATATTTATAAGTTCGGAAAAAAAGGTAGAATATCGCGTATGAAAGTACTTGTACAATGAATCAATTTCGGCACTTGTGTGAAGCAGTCATCACAATTTTCATTACATTTAAGAGAGCTAATAACATCGTAATATATATTATCCTTACCTTCCAGAAATAAGATGAAAGAACAGTTTCTTGCAGGTAAAGAAAAAAGACATCACGGAGAAAGATCACCTGAAGTAAATAAGTCGGCCGATTAGTTCACATTCGTGGTAAGTTCTAAATTAATATTAATTTACATAAAAAATTTTCAGAGTTAGTGTGGATCGGAAATCTCAGCACCGGTTTCAAGTCTGCATAACTAGACAATACACAGGTTGATCGTTTTCGCGAAATGGCAGCGCCACCGTACAACCATCCAAGTTCCAGAGAACTGCCATCAGATGGCAGGAGAGTATATCCAAGAACACGCTGACACAGTTACAAGTTCTGACGTATTGCCTGATAGTTGCAAAGTCAATCTCATACAGCAATGCACAAGCGTAACTTAAGGCCATTTCGCAATTAGAAGACATCGTTACTGACCATACACTGTCCTTCCATCTACTGGCAATTTTTTGAAACTTCAGTGGTTGGGCGGTGCATTGCCATTCCATAAATTAAATGATCACCTTTATATTTTTAAAATATTTTCACAAAAAAATGTATTCTCCACAATTTCTTCGATATGCAGATTAACTGTTAACACATACGATAATTCAAAGACATATAAATTGACTGGAAAATTAATATCATATATAGATTTTGCTAGCACAACACTTGTTTTTCAAAGGATTATGCAATATAAAACAATCATGGCATTATAACTTATTTATCACAAGACTGTACAACTCCAGGTTCCTTTTTTTGTCCCTCGGGTTGCACAGTTACGATCACCATTCTTCCACGCCACGTTGAAGACGCCTGGATTTAAATCCTGTCTCGAAGGGAAAAACTTTCATTGGCTTTTCCTCAACGTGGCCAAATTAGTAGGTCTCTGGAGTTGTGTAGTTTAATCCCCGGAAACTTGAGGTTTTTTTTGTTTTTTTTTTTTTTTTGTCCGGCAAACTGACCGAAGAAAACACACACTACTACAGACGTAACAGACATACTTATGCATCATAGCCTTAGTTACTCTGGCGTTTAACACCACCTAATCTAACTTCTGTTTTAACCGTTTTGGTAAACTTCCTTCTTTACAGTGGTTGTTATCCTTCCGATTTTAAGAAGGTTCACATAATTACAATTTACAAAAAAAAAAAAAAAAACCAAGATGGAACTGCTTCCACTAGTAATCATCACATCATTATATTCAATACTGATTGAAACTCTAAAATTCTAATGCATTAATTTTCATATATCTCAATAACGACTTCATTGTTTAATCCATAATTATCTATTTTTCCCTAAAAATCCAGCACCTCTTCATCTCGCTGTAAGACAAGCCTATGTACTCATTTTATGCATACGAATCTTGATAAAAGTAAACTGAATTTTATCCCTCTTCCTATTGTATATATTTCTCTTTATTGACTTTGCTTGATCGGTAAAAGTGTCGGTGTAAGGGAAGGTTCCTTTTACTGTATCACACGGAGTCTCACAAGGTTCTCCTTTAGGACCTCACCTGTTTACAGTTAAATCTAACCAACTTTTCATCGGTACTCCAATCTGCCGATATCAAGTGGCAACTGTTCACGGATGACCTGACATTTCTCTCTCTCTCTCTCTCAGTGGACAGAAGCAACAAGTTTCTAAATCCTTAGAGAGCTTTCTGTCAAATTCAGATTAAAGTCTACAAGCACGTTGGCATGTTACGAAGTTACCCTATTGAATTTGTTATAACTGTCCTCACGACGCCATTACCAACAAAATATATATTTCGTTATGTTAAAACCACAAAATATAAACCAATTTAAATTGCCAATATTAAAAGAGGAATAAATTCAACATTTCAATGTGATGTTAATATAATAGACTTTTATTTGCAGTGCAGAAATAATGCTCTTGCTATACTTCTACTCTTATCATTTCATGAAACAAACCAATCGAACATTTATGGCATGAAGTCCAAAAATTGTACCTGAAAAAGAGGTTTATCATTTATCAATTCGTGAAATCTATGCTATAGATAAAACAAGGTCGCTATTCGAGTCGAGGAAGGGGTGGGAGAGAGGGCAGCAATACGTCAAATAAGTGTTCATATTTCAGTTATATGAAAGCAGTATAAACAGAAAAACTGATTTTGGGCTGTGCTGCCATCTATCGAACAACACAATAAAAATTATGCCAGCTATAACATCGAAACCAACGGTTTTTGAGAAACAGAAAAATAAAAGAAATATGTAGAAAAAATACAAACACCTAACAAATGTTTATTTTTATAATAAAAAATAAATATATAATACAATTATTTTAAGATCCAAAATGTTCATTTGAGACAGCTGTTTACATCTCTGAACAAGAATAAAATGCATAATAAAATAAAAGAAAAATGCATACTCTTTGTGATAATAAATATGTTAAGCCAAATATAAACATATTCTATTTATCTTCCATGGCCAACCTTTAGTTATAGAATTTTTACTGCAGATTTAAAGTGCGCTAACAGGATAAGTTTCAAAAATAGTTGCATTAATGAAAACAGAAAATTGTTTAGTGCTGCCATCTATCGGAAGGTAATAAAAATATCGTAAAAATATCTATAAAAATACCTTAAGACTAATAAACAGCTATTAGTATTATTGCCAGATAACCTGTTTAATAAATATCGTACACTTTTCAAGGCAATTTTATTTTATAAACAAAAATTCTTGCATTAAAAGTAATGAAAGTTTTAAGAAACTATATTTCCAATAATTCAAACTGTAAATTGGCAAGAATATACTCGCATACAAACTACAGAAGCAAACCGTTTCAGTTCTGCATTATGTTAGTAATGGACACACTAAGCCTCTTTCGGTAGAAGAAAACAAAATTAATATTAAAATCGGGATTAATTTATAATCATGTGACTGCTTCTAAAGGTTAATTTTAATGAGCACGCGCAGCTGCTTTATAAACTGGAAGAATCTTACGCTGGATGCAGGATAACTAAAATATAGGAGACAAAGGGTCATAGGCGGTCAATCTTCAGAATGGATCACTGTAACAAGCGAAGTCCCTCGGCGCTCGTTGTTGGGTTTCCTCAATTTTTATAAATGATCTTGATTTCAAAGCTTGGCTGTCAAATCGGATGATCTGAAAGTAGGAAGGGTGGTTAACAACTCAAGCCAGGCCAGGATGCTTGGATCTCTTGCATATATTCCAAAAAATGGCAGCTTAACTTTAATGCTTCTAAATTTAAGGTTATGTATTTAGGAAACACAAATCCTGGAGTCGGGTATAAGCTAAAGGACGAAGAGCTAGAAGTGGTTTTCAAAAAGACAGAACTTCTAGAGAAGGTTCAAAGGAAGGCAACCAAATGAATGACGCGTACAAATCGGTGAACACATGAATAACGGCTTAGGTGTGGATTGAAAAGTTTGACAATGCGACATCTAAGGAGAAGGCGATGAAGGGGTTGGGTAAAATGAATGAGGAAGGTCTGTTCTTCGTATGTGAGACAAGAACGAGGGGAAACACAAATATAAAATCTCTGAGGATAACAGAAAACTGCATCTTATGAAGTTCACTTATGCGCAGCGAGTTATCGAACACTGGAGTAAGTTGCCTCTCTACGTGAAAGAGAAAATCAATCTAGATAAGTTCAAAATAGAATTGGATGGTTACCTTGAGAGAAGGCGAACAGTATGAATACTTTGTTTTGCTTTTACTTTTTTCAAATTTATTATTATTATTTTTTTTTTTTTTGCTGATGTATTGGTCAACTTTCTCGCAGTGTTTGGCCTTACTAACACTGGTGTTACGATATACAATCCAGTCCTTAGCCAAGCGCACAGAGGATGTTCCAATCTCATCACATACTAAGTGACACATATTGACTGCGTTCACTACACGATGGATGAGCACCTGCCAACATTTCGCAGCCCTTTAGCTAGTGCTTTAAATCTCTGATAAATAGCCTAGCGCTTTAAATCTCTTAAGTTCGAATCTCAACGGAGGGAACTATTATTGGCTTTTTTCGTTCGGACGAGGGTTAGAGAGGGTTATGTCCCGAAAACCGCGTTTTTCGTACAAACCTACCGGAAAATACATGCTATTTGCACATACGATTGACGCCTCGAAGCCTTAATCTCTTTGGCGCACTCTCTAACAGCTACATAAAGCAACAGTCACTCACTCTCCAGAAGTCTCGATTCGAATCCTCGAAGACTGGAGGAATTCTTAGGTCTCTTCAATCGAGACTGTACTTAGCTAACGACAGTATGGTTCTTTCCTCCCCCCAGGCACTGCGAATTATTTTGACTGCTAAATACGGCAATGTTCTTGTATTCTCCCACTTGTTATCTCCTCTGGCCTTATGACTCCGTCAGAAATATAAACAGAAAAGTTCTTTTAAAGGACTATTTGTTTTTAGAGATGTTTAAATGTAATGTAAATGTAAATGTAAATTAGAAATGTAACGCACGCAGTGCGTTACATTTCTAAGACAGCGTTGAAATTTTGAAATGGATCAGGGGCCCTTTTTCAATTTTATAGTAATATTTCTGTAGGGAAACTGAAGAGGGAATGCTATTCAATAGGAATTGAACTTACAACTATCTCAGGAGTCAACGGAATATATGTTGAAAATTTGGTAGCAATCCTCATTTTTCTTGGCAACAAATTAGACAACATACTTTCATTTAAGACAATTTTTGTAGGAGGGGGAAGAGGAATGAAACTTGGCCTGTGAAATCGTAACTGGACAACCTAAGATTTTCCCAAGGACCAACAGAACATGGTTGAAAATTTGCCTCGATCGAACTTTTCGTTATAGAGTAATATACGAAATATATTTCCTTTATATGAATAGATTTCTGTGGTCAGGGGAGGGGGAAGGAAGGTATGATGGTCTTAAAAGCTTTCCAGGGACCAATGAAACATACGCTGAAAATGTGATATCGATTGAACTTTTTCTTATTAAGTAATGTCTAAACATCCGATAACATATTTCCGTTACAAATCAGGTAATGTAGGCAGTCCGTTACATTTCAGGCGCATTTTCAAACTAATAATTGTCGAATTTTATCTGTTCGATTTTAATGAAAATTAGGTTTGGAATTGTTCGACAAATCTATAGAACCAAATATAAAATCCGTCTGTATACAATGAAAATCTATCCATGGGAGTCGAGTTGTTACATGCGGACAGACAGGCAGAAAGTGGGCAGCCGTGCAAACAGATGGACGGATATGTTGAAGACAACAGACGCTTATGTATATATGCTAACGCACCTAAAAAGAGCATTCTATCTTCCGACCGAGATGTAAGGGGATAGTTTTCTTTCCCATAACACTAGCCAACACTATTTTTACCTCCAAGAACTTAAATGCTGTTTTTAGCAAATTTTTATGCGTAGATTTCGAAAATAACCATGATAGCTTCACATCACGTCACAATTATTAAATACAGAGGGAATTGCGTTTTACCAAAACATGCCAATTCTCTTAATTTTAGCAATCAATTCTGGCCTCGCTTTTCTTGCGATAAAAGTAATCAGACGTCTACCTATGGTTCCTAGGTTCAACTTCCGATGCAACAATTTAAATTTGAAGAGAGTACAATTAGCGTTTTTGGTGAGAATTTTTGTAGGCTGTGCCAAGGTTTTCCAAGTATTAACTGATCGTGACACGTTCTCAAGGTTGTAAATCTATCCTCCAAACATAAACAGCCTGTCGAAAGTAGGAAGGTGCGGCTCTCCTACCACTTCACAAGATGTCGACTATCAGCCAGTAAGTTCAGGTAGTGAGGTACAATTAATCAAACAAGATGAGGTGAATGATTCGGTTCGAGTCTTCAATTTGCCGAAAGAACAAGTTGAACTGTTAGGTTCTAGGTTACAGCAGTGGAATATGCTCGCAGCAAGAACAAAGATTTCAGTGTTTCGAAAAAGACATGAAAAGTTTTCGAACTATTTTGCTAGGGAGGACAGTGTGTTTTTGCAAAAACATTATTGGACTTCTGAAAGAACTAGGTGTAGTGCATAAGTCAGATGAACGGCGTTATTCATTCATGCCTCAAAATTAAGTTTAAAAGCAGTTTTGCTTCATAATGGCAACTAATTTCCATCAGTGCCTTTTCATTCAGTTGGACTTAAAGAAAGTCATGAAAGCTTGTCTAAGGTTCCACACGCTATAAAATACCAGGATTATGGTGGGAACATATAAAGTGATCTTAAGGTTATTGGTTTGCTTGTTAGTTTGCAGGGGAGGATTCACAAAATATTGGTTTTTTTTTTTTTTTTTTGTTTGTGGGACAGCCGTGCGACAGAAGAACATTATGTTGTGCAAAACTGGGACAAGCGAGACGAGTTCATACCAGGACAATGTAATGTAAAATATATTCCTTTAGTGCAATCAAACAAGGTTCTTCTTCCACCCCTGCACATCAAATTGGATTGATGAAAAATTTCGTGAAGGGACTAGATAAAGAAGGTAATGTATTTGCATACTTGAGAGGTGTGTTTCCGAATTTAACATATGCCAAACTTAAGGAAAGAATTTTCGTAGGACCCCAAATTAGGAAACTCCTGAAAAACGATGTGTTTGAAACCCAGTTAAAGGAGGTTGAATTGACAGCTTGGCGATCATATAAGACGGTAGTACATAGTTTTTTGGGTAATAGGAAAGAAAAAAACTATGAAATGTTGATGTCTAATTTAGTCGAGTGCTACAAAAACACGGGCTGGCGAATGTCGTTGAAAATTGATTTTCCTCATTCCCATCTCGAATTTTCCCCCGGAAAATCTGGGAGATGTGAGTGATGAACAAGGGGAACGATTTCATCAAGATATTTCCACGATGGAAAAGCGGTACCAAGGTCGCTGGAATCCTGTAATGATGGAGGATTACTGCTGGTTCCTTGTGAGGGAGAGTAAGCAAGAATACAAGAGAAAATCCCTTAATAGCAAACATTTTTAAGGACAATTACAGGTATCCTGATTATATATTATTTAAATATAACTATTTCGCAATGATTTATATTTTTTCCGAAGTTATATGAGTTATAGAAAAGGTATAAAATTTTACGTTGGTACATCTTTTGATGTAGACGTGATAGAGACTTTTTATGGTGATTTTCGGAATCAGCGCGTTTATTTCCTCCAGAATCACATATTTTCATTGCGGAAGTATGAAAAAAAAATTTTTTTTGTTGGCTATAGAGTAATTAAATGGGTTTCTTACTGCTATTGGTTCGAGGTTGTTTGACATCATATTAGATATAACGTGCCATATACTATGACATTGAACTGTGCCTGTAAATTGAGTTATTCTATGAAAAACCAGCTTCAGAGAACACTTGCCCGAGACGAACTAATTCAGGCACGGTGTAAAAAAAAAAAAAAAAAACAGTATATCCCACAAAAAATTCCCATCTTGACGGCATTGAACTCACGACCTTCAACAGCGATAGATTCAATGAAGTCGCTGTATCAAGTCTCAGCAAGAGGATGATAGCTGAGAAGTTTTTAATTTCGTACACCAAAAGTTCCAGACCAAAGTTCTAACCAATCGTCATATGATTTCAAATCCATTCCACTTAAATAACAAATTTAATACTTCCGCGAAGTCCAAAAATGCCGCCAGGTCTAGCCGGGTGGGTAAAGTGCATGCCTGGCAACCCAAAGGTCGCGGGTTCGAATCCCGCCTTCGGGCTTGGATCAGAGTAAAATGCAAAGATTTTGGGACATTATGGTACACTATTGCCACAGAAGTCGATGCGCCAACAACTAACAAAAAAAAAAAAGTCCAGAAATACACTTTTTAACAGAAAAATATAACAGCAAAAAGCAAAATACACTGAGCGGCCGCTTTATTAGGTACACTTATCCTTTTCATGAAATGAAGCACTCTTTCAGTAACAGCATCATGTGTTCGTACCATGTAGTATAAAGCAAATCGATAGATACGTTGGGATCCTATATAGCCGTAATTCAGTGCAAGGATAGGCAAGGAGAAAAGATTTGAGTGACTTTAAAAGTGGCATAGTAGCTGGTGGGAACATCTCACAAATTGTAGTATTGCAGCGATTCCATGTACAACTGTGTCTCGGGTGTATCGGGATTGGTCCAATAATCAAATAACTTCAATACAACACAACGGATACACACTGCACAAGCATACTATTTCTGACCACTTTAACGAATTCTGTATCACAAGTTGTGCCACGGCGGAGATGAACTAGCGTTTAGGAGTCATGCTACCTACGTCCATGCATCCACGAATCACGCTGATCAGAGTACCAGAATATAGCGAAAACAGCATAAGTCCATGGACACATCCTGCCAGGTGTCAACAATACAGGCGGCAGTGTTAATGGTATGGAAAGTGTTTTCATGGCACGTACTGAACCCCATAATACCAATAGCGCAATATTTGGATACCATAGGTTATCTGGAAATTGTTTCTGACCAGGCCCATCCCTTTATGGCTGCAATGCATCCATCTTCTAATGGGTTCTTTCAAGAGGATAATGAGCTCTACTACGTCAAGAATTCTGCAGAACTGGCTCTAGGAGTGATTTCAGCATATTGCGTTAGCCTCCATAGTCACTGCAAGTAACAAAGTAACCCATCACAGTGTAGTTCTAAACAGGAAAAGAATTAGTGCTTTTTTTTAAGGTACCACTAACGTTTTCATCAAAAAGTCAACAATAAAAGTAAAGCCTGTGATAATTTCCAAGGCAACCAAAATCGGCTCCCTCATATATTTAACATCTAGTAATAACGCATGTGTGAAAGGAAGAATATTAAAACTTCGAGCATGAATATCCCTCTCTCTTATAACGAGGGCATTGATTTATTTACACAATAATAAAACCAACACAGCCACTTTTATCAATAAAACTTTTATTTCCTAATACTTTTACAGAAATGAAATCGAAAAAGATGCGCATGACAAACATTTCGATTAAAAACATTCCCAAATTACAAATGGCAGTGAAAAAGCTGATGGATTCTCTTTACTTCATCTAGTAAAGTAAAGTATAACCATGGATAATCTTATAAAATGACTCGCAACACAATACCACACACACACACACATACTTATGCTAAAACAAACAATATCACAGACATGAAAATTTCGAATTCTGGTGTACAAAAAGTTCAAAATGATGAGCATTGCTTTTTTCTTATCCGACTTCCTTTTTTTCTCTCTTCTGTTCTCATTTTAACGGTGTCATTAAATTTCATAGACTTTTAATCTATTGGATGCAATTACGCACCGAAAACAAGCAGTCGCGTTTCCTCTTGATGACACTTCTAACATTGAATGCCATGTGACCACGAATTAATAACGGATATTTATTTTTGAAGAATTGTATCGGATACAAACCAAAATGTCCCATTGATAAATGATGTTACATTGTTCTGGTCATATATAAAAAAAGCTCTCTAATGCTCCTTGAGTTAAAAATGTCGAGGAAAAACAGCGGTCTTCAACAGACCCCATGGCAATGGTGTTCAATACTCTATTGAAGATTCACAGGAGAATGCCATGATTCCACTTGAAGTGGCACTTCATCTCTTCCAAGAAACTATGGTTCTTGCGGTACATCTTCTGGAGAGGATGAAGAGAGGGATGGAGTCGTGCTGGCGAGTACAACAGAGCAGGATACAGATGGCTACTCCACGTATCTCGATCTATTGATTCCCATTTGTAATCCTCAATACCTCGCTCTACCTCACTAAACAAACGCTGGGCAGTCCGGATATTTGCTCGAATAGTCACGATGTCGCTTTTCACCTCTTCTAGCCGCCGTCGTCTATCGGAGAGATAAACAGAAGTGACATTTCGGCGTTGCATGCTTCCAGCAGTAGTTCGTGGCACTATAAATCAAGAGAAAGTTCCATTATTTAGCAACAAGAAAAATGTTTTTCATTTCGTACTAATTAACTACAATTGATTAATAATATATATAAAAGTAATTGTTTTCACTTCACTGCACGTGCCTCCAAACTTAATATTCATTCCACGTTTTGAAACAGCACGTGAAATGCGAAGTAGCAGCAAACGTAATATCTACTGTTTCAGCTAAAATAATAATAGATAACCAGTGATATGCGTGGGGAAAAAATAATAATAACAATTTCCGGATTTCTATTGGTTAACTTTTAATGAAATTTGGAAAGGTTAAACAAATCGATCTAAAAGGACAAAATATAAAATTCAATTTAAATATGTGCATTGGGAAACGACATGGAACGGACAGAGGAATAATAACCGCCGGATTTCTGTTGGTTCAATTTTTATGAAATCTCGGATGGCTCGCTAAATTTTCTGAAAGCACCAAATATAAAATTTTACAAAAATCCGTTCATTAGAAATCCAGTTATTACATGCGGATGGGCGGACGAAGGGTAAAAAATGATAATTGGCGTGTTTCTATTGGTTCGATTTTAATTAAATTTGGGACGGCTTGGCAAATCTTCCTATAGCACCCAAATAAAAAATTTATGAAAATCCATCAGCTAGGAGTCAAATTATTACATGAGGGCGGACAGACAGATGAATGAATCGTGAAGACAACTAAGCGCTTTACGCACATATGTTAACAGGCCTCAAAATGATTTATCGACATTCTCTTTTAAATTAGGATAAACTTTTTACATATTAAAAATATGCATTAGATTTCAATCGTAAATTTTCTGGAAAGTTGAGAGTCTTAAGCCCGTCGCCAGACTGGAGTGGAGTGTTCTGTCCTTGTCAGTAACAGCAAAACCTTCTACAAGGGTTTTTCATACAGTACCAACTTACTTGATCCCATCTCGAGAAGAAACAATTTCCATCGCGCCAACCGACCTAAACCACCCAAACACAAATATCCAGGGAAGATATTTCAGACATTTAATTAAGCGGTCATGTCAATCATTCAATGACTAATTATGCTGTTAATGTTAATTATCGCTGCCAATTATGTGTACATAGCTGATTATTTTATGATTATTTGTATTGTGTCATAAATAAAGCACTGCACACTCAAAGATATTTGCGCTCAGCAAACGGAAAATCGACCACAGAACACAAGCAATTTACAGACAGTATACGGAGCAATATGGCCTTAGTTGCCGATGCTCCTAAAAACCAATTACAACACCACAAAATTTCATAATTTCACCGATCCTCCTCATCTTTGGTCTTTTTCTTGGGCGTTTAGAGTCAAGCGGTATCCATTCCAAAAATTCGTTTGGTCTATCTATCGTTCTTTGTTCTTTCAATGATGTCACAGACCTTGGTTTGTTGGCGAATCCATGCACATTTTTTCGGTCTCTTTTGGTTATGTTCAAAATTCGGCGCTCTATACTTCTTTGTGTGACCCACAGTCTTTGTAAAATGTTTGGTATTCATGTCCATGCTTCACAACCATACGTTAGGACAGGGGAACTACATTGATTAAAAACTTTTCGTTTGAGACAGAGTGGAAAGCTTGACTTGAAGAATATATTGTTTTCCAAATGCTTGTCATCCCGATTTTATGTGCCGTTCAATTTTCATCATGATGTTCCATCTGTTGAAATTTCTTGTCCAAGGTACGCATACCTTTCCACTTCTTTTAGTTCTTGTCTATCCGCTATGCTTTTCTTTGGTCTGGTAAATTTGTTGAACATAACCTGTGTCTTCTTGATATTCATATTCAAACCGAGCCTCTTGCTTTCATGCTGCAGTTATTCAATGTTAAGCTGCAATTCTTCCGGATCATTGGCGAAGAGAATGATATCATCTGCAAATCGTAAGTGACTCAGGTAATCTCCATTTATCTTAAGTCCTTTATTATCCCAATTTAGCTTTCAAAAAATCTCTTTTACATAGGCAGAAAATAGTTTAGGGACATTGTGTCTCCTTGTCGGACACCATTTTTTATTTCGATCTGAACTTTATCATTGTTGATTCGTACTGATGCAATCGCCTTTTCATATATTGATTGGAAAACATTGAAGTAATCTCTATTTAGGGCAGGGGTCGGCAACCTTTTTTGAGTGAAGAGCCACTTTTGTTCTAATTAAAAAAAAAAAACAGAATCCGAAGAGCCGTACTTCAGCTCAAGCTAGAGGAGGGGGGTGGGGTTAAGAAATGGAATAGAGTGGGAAGGTGTTTTATTAAAAAATATATTTTTTGAAATATTATTTAATACTGAAAAAACGTAACAAACATCCACTTAGGTACGAATTAATGTGATTTTTGTTGCTGAACTTCTTGAGCGAGTCTCTCAACATCAAGCGAGTTTGCCGTAATTTTCATCTTTAAACATGCTGAGAGACTCGCATTGTTCAAAAGGTTTCTTGATTTATTTTTAATATAGTTCATGTTCGAAAATATTTGCCAGCAGAAATACGTCGAACCAAACACTGAGAGAAAAATGAGTTTGAGTCCAAATGCAAAATATTTTTAAATTTATATACGTGTCCGGTAAGCTACTCCACATATCGAACACAATTTGGTCTTGCTTTTTCAACTCATCTATCGCCGTCCATTTGTGTAGAATTGCAAGGGCAGCCTTTTGCCTCTCCAAATCCTCAATTTCAGTTTTGAGGAATTTTAGTCTTGCACTCTACATGTTATTGATTTTTAAGTCCTCTAACTCTATTTCATATTGTGCTTCATGTGAGCTAAAAGTTAAAGAGCCGCATCCAGCTCGCGAGTCGCAGGTTGCCGACCCCTGATTTAGGGTGTTGATTATTTCTTGTTTTGTGACCGAGTCAAATGCTTTTTCATAGTCTGATGAAGGCTATACATAATGGAAGGTTATATTCATTGTGCCGCTCTATACGCACCCTTAAGGTTCTGTACAAATCAATCTTCCTTCCCTCCATAACGTATGGATCTGGGGTCTGGTTTCGCAGGGCAACTCTTTACAACAACAAACGTAAATCGGGAACCATCCAGCGCACCATCCTTCTTACTATTACAAGGGCATGCTGCACAGTTAGCAACCCAGCCCTTCAGGTTCTTGAGGGCGTCCTTCCACTTGATCTGGAGGTTATTCGAAGGGCCTCCACTACTGTCTATCCAGGGGCATACCAGCAACTATCCTTGAACACTCCATCAATAACCTGAATGAAACCAGGCAGGAAAAGAAACAAATTGCCATCCTACTACTTCAGACTTGGCAGGACAGATGGACTGCTACCGACAAGGGCCCAATCAAGAAATTTATACCTTATGTGAATGCCGTATTTCCCAAGTCTCCAAATTGGTTCTCTCCTGGTCTTTATACTATCTACCTCATTACCGGACACGGATCAATAAACCACAAACTAACATCCATGGGAATCACTGACAACCCCTACTGTGCATGTGGTGAAATAGAAGACTGGAACCATCTAGTATATACGTGTCAACACTATGAGGACCTCCGCAGCATCCTGTTTACTCGTATACAAGATAACCCTCAAGGAAATGAACACTTAGTCATCCCAGAAGAAAACTACTACTATGAGTTTACCAAGTTTGCACAAGCCCTCTTCACAAGACGGAGCACCCTACTTCCAATGCAAAATAGGAACTAGGAACACCCCAATCCGGGTGGCCCAATACGGGCCACCTGATTCGTCAGTGGCAACTTACACGCAGCTCTCTTGCTGTGTCTTATTTATCCTCCTCCCCGGGTTCCCCTTTCACCTGATGGTGCTTATGGCTCCATTGATAATCTGGAGAATGCCTTCGCCTACATCCTCCATATTTCTAGCTATACCCTCCTTCTTGCGTACACTCTGTACTTCCCCGACTCTACCTTTTTTTTTTTTTTTTTTTTTTTGTCTCCGTCCAGGAAGCTCTGGCGACCCTGGCGGAGACAAGCCAGAGAATAATGGGCAAACTGGCTACCTCCTAGTAGTGTGTGTGTGTGCAGGCAACGTGGAGTCCCACCAGAGGCCCTGCGGCCAAATGCCAGGACACACAACAGAACCTAACGCAATATGTCATATACAACACACAACACTTCTCTGGCATTTACAGTAGTACTGTATTTTTTTAACAGCGAACATATAGCACAGTTGTGGGAAACCACAGGTGGCGCCTGACCCTAATACTATGCATACTATGTGCCGCTCTATAACTTGCTGCACTGTTTGGATGTGATCCATTCCATTGTATTGAAAACGCTTCTGAAACCTGCTTGTTCTTTGGGTTGTGCCGCATAAAGTATTGTGCCTATTCTTGAAAGTATCTTTGTGAAAACCTTATAGACGACTGGCAATAAGCTTATTTGTCGGGGTTTTTTACATCTGCATTTTTCCTGATACAGATACTTTTGTTCAGTAGACGGCATTTTGAAAATAGTTCGGCTGGAGTTTTATATGCCGGCTGGCCTCCAGCTTTCAACATTTCAATAACGACTAAATCGAATCCTACTGCTTTGACATTTTTCATTGATTTTATAGCATCTTCTACCAAAATTTCTGGTACAGCTTCTGCATCTGGTGTTGGATCCAGTTGTCCCTTATCCTTATAAAGATTTGAATAAAATTGTTCCACTCGTTTTAGTATTTATTGTTGGGTTTTTGTTGCTGCGCCATCCTCAAGCTTTAAAGTAAGCATTTGCCTCTTGTATATAACCATTTTTAGCTTTCTTTCTTTTGACTTTCTTCTAGTGTTCTTCTGACGAGATCAACGTTGAACTTGCGCATTTCTTCTTTTATGCTCTTACTTATGGCCTTGCACATTTCTACATATTCTACCCTGTGGTTTATGTTACCACTTTGCTTCATTTCTCGTCGCTTTTTCATCATAGCAATTGTTTCTTTTGATATTCTGGTTGGTTTTTCTTGTTTGACAAGTAGGTGCAAGGGCATAAGGCAATGTCTACAATACTCTCAATGACTTTGTCATTATTGGTTGAAATATCTGTGTCAGGAAGGTCTTGGAGCACACGAAAACAATTGGACAGTTCTAGTTCAAAGTTTAGACGATTTTTCGAGTCATAAATATAATCGTATAATATAATCGTAAATATAACCGTATTTTTCAAATACGATTACATTAAGCTGAATAATAAACCTTTATTTAACTGAGCACTTCCAAAAATTCAGTTGGAAAATTACTAACTATAGTAATTTGCTAACTATAGTGGAGTTTGTACTTGGGGTCTGTAGTCTGTAGTTTGGACTTGGAGATGGAGTTAGTCCCATCCACAAAGTTACCAAATTTTTTTGACCTATAAAATGGGACATCTCTTTGTAACCGTGTGTAATACGCTCGCATTATATGGCTTCTAGACTAGAAATCGGGCAACACCATCGCAATTATAACACGTCCACGTTATATCCACAGCAACTGAATCACGATACGTTATCAGTTTCTCGCTATAATAAGGCCATGTAATACATCAACAGACATCTTCCTTATAATGTTATCTCATTATAAGAAAGATGTTTACGTTTCGAAAGATTGTTAGAAGATCTTTCCATATGTTGTTATTTGGGCTGTGAGGTTTATTGTTAAATGACAACAGACTCACAAGCCAAATAAAATATTCAATTCTAGTTCTTCACATAACAACAGTATTGCAAAACTTTGCTACCCATTTTGAGAAAGAGATATCCCCCAGGAATAAAATAAAATCAGATATCACAATAAATGCCAATTCTAAAAAAATCTAATATAGTTCACAGTAATCTTTTCTCTAGAACTAATCGCTGTATTTAATCCTAGCTAATTTCGTTTGTATTTCTTTCCAGGTGACTATTTCTTAACTTATTTCAATGAGTCATAGTCATAGCTGTGTAATCTAAAAAGGGTTTAGCAATCAACGCAATTTCGAAAATAATGTTTCATATACCCTAACTTTCGGTAATACTGAGATCGCTAGATGATTTCAGAAATATCCTTTGTCCTTAAATTGCTAATCTTTCTTGTTCAATTATTACGCGAAAATATATAAGATCAGTTACTTCTTTGGAAACAAAAAAAAAACCAAAAAAAAAAAAAAAAAAAAAGGATTTTTTCTTATATCGCTTTATTTTCTCTTCAAATTCAATCTAATAAAGACACTCTTCGCACATCTTGGATGGCCCTCCTAAAAGTATCATTGGTTCCCCAGAGGAGACTGCACGAGGCCACAAATACGTAATCTGTATTTTAAGTCAGTAGATGCCTTCTAAAAATTGCAAATGATTGATCAGTGGTTGGTAAGCTGACCGCTAAACCATTAAAGCCATAAAAAATACCATTCATATTAATATACACAAGCTATAGAGAATACCCATAGCATGCAAACTCTACTTACTTGTTCATATGCTTTCTTGTGTTCTGATAAGAAACTTAAGTCAAACTGTTGCTTAAACACATTTTAAAAATACATTAAACTATTTTTGAAGTTGTTTTACCGCTTCTTCCATGCACCGTTAAGGGGTTTAATTTCACGCGTTTCCTTTTTCATGCAAAAAAAAAAAAAAAAAATTTAAAAATTTGAACCACCCACTGGCCAGTGGCTTAAACCAAAGGTAACCTCCAGTGGGCGGAGATTTTTTCCTTGGGAATATATTCACACACCAACAAACCACTAGTTTACATGACCTCGTGTGAACAACATGCTTTGGCTATCATATTACAACACAATGAAAATACCTTGATCCAAGGAAGGTGCTTGTAAGAAACATGACGTGGACCAAGTTTTATTCAAATTTCTTGTAAAATAAGATTATCTCTTATCTTGCATTACAAACCTGTCTAGTTGATGAAATACCATTTAATACAACAGCAGCTAGTAGATCAAATTAATGTGACCAAATAAATCCAATAATAAAACTAATTAATTGCCTTCGAAGTGAGTAACGTTGACAGCTTTATATTTATCCCACAACCCTCCCCCCCCAAATACCAGCAGCGGTCTTTTATCATGTTTACTTTACACCTTCCTTCAATCTCCTTTATATCATTGTACAATCGCTTATCCTGTTCCTCGCTGATGGAACCACGATTTTCTGGAAAATGTCTATTTGGATATGCAAGGTTGTTGTTGTTGTTGTTTGGTTTTTAGGAGCATTAGCAACTAAGGCCATATTGCTCCGGAATATGCGGTGGTCATTCCCTGACCTTTCCGCATCCTCCATATTTGGTGGTGACGGGCTCGAACCCCGGTCTAATCAAGAAGCGTGTGGTACGCACTGCTGCTCCTTCCCACCTGGCTACGGAGGCGCCTAGGATATGCAAGGAACGAACATCAAAACTCATCTTAAATCCTGACTTAAAATTCATTGGGCATATTTTCATGACTGGCATCATTCTTGTTCCCTAAAAAGTTATTGTTAATCAGAAGCTAACTTTATGTGGCCCAAAGAAAATGCCTCTACGTTACATAAACTTTAAAATTAACTGTAAAAGATACTTAATGCACTTACGATCTCTTACGATCTGTGTCTATTGCCATTACAAATTATTGAACACACGTCTGTTGAAATTTCGCGTTCAATATTTTTGAATCCAGTTAAAGGCTCTGCGCGCCCACTGTTTCGCCGTCGCGTGTAACACAGTTGGTATAATCACCTTCCCCACACCGGATGAAATGGCCTGAGTTCAATCCTGTCAATGACGCGAGGAATTTTATGGGTCTTTTTTCACAATGTGGCTGAGTTAGTCAGTATCAGGCAAGGGTAGCATAGTATTCCCTTCCCAGAAACTTGAGCTCTTCGTCCAGCAAACAGCAAATCGAACACAGAACACACGCAATTGACCGACCTATTATATACGTCGCAATATGGCTTAAGATGTGTATAAAATTCTAAAACAACCAAAAAGCCACTGTTTCCTTATCGATGTTGCCCTCATGCTCTACTGTCACATCATTTTAGTATAACAATCTGACCCAAGATCGAACCTTCAAGCCTTCACAAAGAATCAATTATGTTCTTCATATTTAACTTTATCAATTAATCTGAGATTTTCATGCATCACCTTTAAGTCAACCGAATGCGCAACTGGAAAAGAAATATAAATACGTTCCTTTATAAGGGAAAACGCCTTTCAGGTTAGTGGAATTCATTTAACGGTCTCCACTACCTTGGATCATAAACTGAAGATTCTATCAGGATATATCACTGAAATAGACAAGTCAATCTTCTTAAGAAAATGATGGAATGAACTCCTTCTCATGGTGCCTGTACAAAGAAAATGTTCTGCAGATTTCTCGAAGTTAAGACCACGTTTTTGGCTTGGAGTCTTGACTTCGAGAAATCTGAAGAACATTCTCGAAGATCTATATTTCTCACTATACTTCATAGATAAGAAGAATTTCATTTTGGGAATGTTGAAAAATAAAAGGAAAAAAAAAAAAAAACTTCGAAGGTCAGAAGTACAATACAGCGTGTCCGTGTGCGTTCACCAAGCGCCAGAGCAACTAAGGTTGAGGCATCAGTATATTGTATCTATATATTGTGTGTATTCTATGGTCGATATGTCTTTTTTGCTGAACGAAAACAACCCTCGCCTGAGACTAACTCAAGCATGTGAAAAAAAGCTCATAAAAATTCCTCTAGTCATTGATTGGATTCTAATCCAGGTGTCCACCCGGTGTGGGGAGGAAGGCGATTATATCCACTGTGCTACTAGCGAGGGTGACAATGACACATGTAGTCTGCTAGAGCACTAACACAGTCACTGTTTCTAGAATGTCCAAAAATCATATTAATATATTTTATTTTTTGTGTCACTGTGTAATAATTTTGAACGTCATGATTCCTAATAAACAGCTTTAGATATTATAGTTATTATTTAAAAAAATCCTAACTACTGTATCTGCCTGCGGCAATTAATAACATTTCCATCCAGCCAGCTGCAATTTATCAAGTTTTCATCCTGTATGCGATTGAACAAAGGTGGCCCAACCTTGATCTTTAATAATAAATAACAGATCAAAATAGGAAACCATAATTAACGAACAGTCTTTATCCATTCTCAATCGTTCCTATGGCCATGCTCCAATCGTTACAAACACGTTTTCCCTCACGTTTCAACATTTTCATTAGTTTGCCGTCGGCAAACCAGATTGAGAATTGTTATGGAAGTTTTCTCTTGCTTCAGAAAATCATTTGAATCACCTCTAAAATTCGTCCCTTCCACATAGCAGAATCCTCATGAATTTCTTTTAACAATTCGTAACTTTCGGTGGAAATTTCCTCAATTTAACCAGATATTTCAAGTTTATGCGCCATTTTATAAATTTTTCAGACATTTTTAGGTTTTTGAAGAAAATGCATTTTAATTTAACTTAATATTATGAGATACACAATAAAAAACTTACGCGCACTGTAATGATAGATGAAGGAACAATACAACGTACACGTCATTGGCTGCAACAGCCTATCAGTGGCACAACTCCAAAGATTAAGAAATCTATTATTCAGACGTAAAGCTATGCACGCTTGATGTGCACCTGGATGTTATTTTTTAAGGCATTAATTCTTTCTATGAGGTATTAAAATGTAAAATTATTACCTTTCAAAAGAGGGCGACACTAACGATTGACAGATGTCGTACGACATCTGTTTATCGTTAATGTTAATTAAGACAGCAGATGTTTCTCACTCAATAAAAGAAACCTTATATTTCACAATTAATATCATCACGTCTATATAAATTTCATGTATATGACTGATTAAAAAGCTTTAAAATTGCAGTGTACGAGCTACATCGTAGAATCACTGTCGCTGATTTATCAAATATGCTATTTGATAAATCAGTACAACAGTTCTAAAGGCTCGTTGTTGTTGTACCTGAGTTCGAGTCACGTCATCGACGTGACTCGAACTCAGGTCTTTTCCACCTGGTGTGGGGAGGACGGCGATTCTAATAAATGTGCTACCCACATGGGCTCTAAAGGCTTACGATATTAATATCATTTTTATAAATGACACAAAGCACCAGTACGCTAGATGCAATAATTCTAAAATATAATATCTATAAAAAAGAAAAAGACAATGAATTAAAAATGTGGTACTCCCGCTAAGCACTCAGTAATATATCATTAAAAATATATATGTATGGACGTCCAGTTGACCTCGTGTACACCTAACAAAATCACTGACTAGCCTATAATTATATTTTCAATTATTTTATTATTAAGTATTTTATATTTGCTTTTAAAATACAGTATATTAATACTAAAATATATGTTACACAAAAACATCATTCTAGCTGATACCATGACCTTAATTTTCCCAGAAGTGCTTAAAAGCTTACCTATTGCGGCAAGCTTTTATAATAATATAATAATTTTATATATTAATAATATAATAATAATATATAATAATTTTTATAATAAGCATATTATAGTCATGCTATAATTACCGATAAAATTATATCGTTTAATTATAGCAGACTAATTCATAATATAATTAACGTATGATCTTTGACATAAAATTTTCAATTGTTCCTAATCAGGATAGAAATTACACGTCTTCTACAGTTAGTCCCAGCTTTAATATTACTTCCCATAGAGAAAGATTATAAATTCAAACTCACTGAGGACCTCATTAAAGCTATTATCAGAACGCAAAATAGAGGCAGGATGTCCGGTTTTGTTGACCGTCCTTAGTGCTGACCTAGTGCCTCATATTATTTGGAGGTCGGATATATGTTGATAAATTATGGATTCAGACGAGGGTTGAAATCGAATGAAAACGAAACCAGAACAGCAAAACAGAACTATTAAATGAGCTAGGAGGATGATTTAAAAAAAATGTGTTAAAGGATGACCTGGAATAGGTGCATATCTCTGTGACCTTTTTAGGTACCCATGGGAGAGTACTTGAGAAGACCACAGAAATAAAATTATTTTAATTTATTTAATAAGTGGATAATGTTTGTCCGTTCAAAGACCGATAACAGGACATTTATAAAGTCCTTTCCGACTTATAAAAATTAAATGACTCGAAAAATACAGGTCATATCGAAAAGAATTTTTTGCATTTGTAATTAATATAAGCGAGAGTTTTTAAAAAAAATAAAAAATTAGTTCGAAATCTGACCGCCAAGAAGTGAGTCCTCTTGGCGGTCAGATTTCGAATGATTAATTTAGAAAAATTAATAACCTAAATTTTTCACCAAACTTTATTGATGATCATATCTCCACGTGTTCACCATTATTTTCTAATAAGCAGTCAAGAAGGGACAGTGTTCTCCACAACTGCCTTCAAAAATTTTCCCATTGGATTTTCACTACCTCTGGACGGATTACGTCCTTAAAATCTGAAATGGTTGTTCTTTTTGCACCTTATCAATTCTTTGAATCACTTCTTGTGATGCTGACGGACAACCACTTCTTAGGTAGCCTTCTTAGAATTTGTAATGATTCTTAAACAAGGAGGGCTTCCAATATTTTTCTCTCTTTGGGCTGCAATAACACCACCTCTATTCTCGTAAAAAAACTGTCACATTAGGACCACCCGAGAATAACCTCATCTACCCATGTGTATTATGTCCATAAATTGCACGTGTGCTCTTGTCAGTTTTCCTGGTTTGCTTGACGAAAAACCCGTTTCCGGAGGAAGGGGTGGGGAACTTTGCTATCCTCGCCTGAGACTAACTCAGCCACGGAATGAAAAAGCCTATAAAAGTTATGCTACCGCGAACACTCGCCTGTTTTGAAATAAAGGTTAATTTAAAGTGCTTTAAATAGCAACGTTTTAAAACGAACTTAATTAGACTTGGTTATTTAAGTTAGGGTTATAAAGATCACGATGAAGAATAAGACCATGCCCAGAAAACACTCGAATTCTCCCATCTTTCCTATTTAGTCATTTTATTGTCATTTATTTTTACGTATAACGAATGCAAAGCTAATTTATTTATTGGTGTGAATAAATCATTTATCCTCTGGTGGTCAAATTTCGAGCTAATTTTTATTGTTAAAAGAAACTTCCACAAATAACGATTACAACGCAAAAATATGGTTTTCATGTTATTAATTGTTAAAAATGGGGAAGGACCTTATAACCACCCTATATTTAATCTGGTATCGATTTCAGCCCACATGCTTTAAACCTATAAGCTACGGTTTCATTTATCTACTTTATCTTGAAGGTCTGATGCCACAAGTGAAAACAGAGAGTACGAAGGACAAATACCCATGCAACTACAAGTAGTTTTCTAAAGGAATCGTTGAGCCCAATTGGGCTAACAAACTCATATACCATTAAGATTCAATTTTTCTGAGGAAAACGTTCAAGTGAACAACATAGCTGGCAGAGCGAAACAGCAGACGAATGGACAATCAAATCTAACTGCTGATTGCAAACACAAAAGGAAAGTCCCAAAAAAATTAAATGCATGCACACATACGTACATACAAACTTAAGAGCCTGTAGCAACACTGAAGGGTCAATAAGAGGATATCAGTTATGCTAGAAACATAAAATTCCCCTACTAGCATAAACCTATAGAGTGAAAAGCATGCCAAACAATAATGCAACAGAATTTAATCGGGTTCACGCAGTAAATCGTAGGACTATTACGTGACAGCGTACACAAAGCGAAAGAGGAAAGTAACTCATTCACCGTAACAGCTTCTGTGATGCAGTCAACCCAAGTAGGTCAAGGGAAATGTGGTACACTAGAGCAGTTGACACGAATCTAGTTACACGTGATATAAAATACACGAGTACTGGTGCCTGGAATGGCAACATACTATTTGATAAATCAGTATACACGGCAATTCTAAAGGTTTGAAAAACTCTATTCGGACCACAAAAACAAAATTGAATTTTCCAAAATCCGCTTTTTGTGATCAGAGAAAGCCACAACTTTCGAATTTATTTATTTCTGGAAAGAGCATCGGTTGATAACTATCTGGACCATCACGGAATACTGATAATCTGTTCTCTACATAAATAAAACCTTTCTGTATGTGCAGCAATTTCATAAATTATTCATATTTATAGGGAAAGATTTAAATAACATTCACTGTAGCATATCTGAAGTTAATGTTTACGAAATATGACATTCTATTTGATTCCGGGCCTCTAATTTTCTCAGCAGTTCCCGCAATGATCAGAAATGATTCGATTAAGTCCTAAAAGTGATATTTGTATCCTAAGAATGGATAGCTACAATTTAATTCAAAATAATGGACATAGGCTTCATTTCGTCAGCACTTTTGAAACTATAACGTTTCAAGTGTAAACATAAAAAAAAAAAGGGGATAAAAACGCATGATCGAGAATTTGTGATTAAGGTAGATGCTGTACAGTTGTCAATCCACCTTTAGTGATATGCTGATTAAGCAAAATGGACCTGCATGGAGGTGTACAGGCATGCAGCAAAATTCAGTCCTCATTAGACCATTTATTCGGTCTTTTTTTTACTTCTGATCGCATCTCTAAAACAATGGAACACATTAAAGCACAAAGCTTTAATTTCAGCCTTCTGGCATGAATTTGTGTGATCTAACAAAACTTCCAACATCATTTTTCTGCCAGTTTTGAATTTCATGGTATACTCACCATATGCTTGATCTAATTTTTTTTTTTTTTTTTTTGTAAAAATAACACACGAAATTTGACGTTGGTGCTCAGTCACTGCCTTTTTACAGTGACGCATCACCTTGAGCATTTAAGCACGGTCAATAATGTCGACATCCATCAGTTCCCAGACACGTCAAAATTTGAACGTTACTTCCAAATAAGTATATCGAACATGAGATTCTGAGCTGGTGGAAGTATTTAGCCGCCTGAGGCAATTACTCGGAAATGCGCCTCCTTCTCCCCAATTAATTATCATATGAACTCACACCATTAAATTCCTTAGTTGCTGTGCCTCTTCCAGCTTTGTGCCCGAGACAGATGCGTCGGTTGCAATAGATGCGTCTCTTGTCCTCACACCGATGGCTTGATAATTCACGCTTTACAGTCCTTAGGACTTTCTAATTAATAGATTGTTATGGGCCAGGGAAGTTCCAATGAAGTGAAAAATGCTGATAAATAGGACATATTGGTCCCTATATTGACCAATGCTGCTGAGACGTGGAGGACGAATAAAAAGGATTCTAGCAAAGGATTCTTCATTTTCCATTACCAAATAATGGAAATGAAGGTGCTAATGACTATGCTAGCTAAAACTAGAAGAGATAAAATAAGAACTACTGATATAAGAATGGATTTGGGAATAGAAAGTCTCAGGGAGAAGATGATTACATCACGTTTGCGATGGTTTGGACACATAAAGAAAACGAACTTGTACAGATTGCCAAGAAGAATATTTGAGATGAAAGTGGACAAGAGGCCGATAGGAAGACCCAGGAAGAGGTGGAGAGAGAGAGAGAGAGAGAGAGAGAGAGAGAGAGAGATCAGATTAGAGAAGATATGGAAACAAAGGGAATTCAGTAGGAGAGAATGATAGAAGACAAGATCTGGGAAGATAGAAAAAGATGGAAGACTTTGACTCACCTGACCCAATCTTAGGTTGGAACAGTGATGAAGATGAAAGAGTTTATAAAGAAACGGTGCTACTCCCAAGTTTGTAAAACAAAAAATATATAAATAAATAAAAAGTTAGAAAGAGTTTTAGATAATCTGAAAGAGTCAACACAGCCTACGTTGTCTAGTCTAAAACAATCCTCTCCAATTTCACTTTAAGAGTTTACAAACCGGCTTAAAATTAGTGCTCCTAAACTGGTTTTGTTTATTCTCAAAGAATTTATTTTAATGAACAATCAGCTTATGGATAATAGAACCAATACACGCAAAGGTGGCACGTTACCAAATGAACATTTGAAACGATGAACATGAAGTGAGAAATCTGCACACTGCTTCTCTGTAATGTACCGAAGTACAGCAGTGTAACTGTAAAAGTTCTATATCGGTCAATGGATACCATTGCTACAAAGTATAGAAATTACTTCTAAATAGAAGTCATTCCGTAGTTTTTGTCTAGGCTTCCCGAATAGCACAGTGGTTATAATCGCCATTCTCCCCGACCTGGTGGAAAAGACTCCGAATTCGAATCCCGTTAATGACGCAAGAAAATTTTTTTGGGTCTTATTCGCAATGTGGCTGTAATAGTCGGTCTCAAGTGAGAGTAGCTTGGTTTTTTCTTGCGGAAACTTGGGATTTTCGTCAAGCAAACAGCAAATCGACGAGCGAACACACTCAACTTACAGACACAGTGCAGGGTCTGAGGTAATTCTTAAGTGGCCTTGAAATAACAGTGGTTTCGTACTTTTGTATTTTAAATATTATAAAATAATAAGCTAGTTCTGATCATAGTGTATATTGTTTAAAAGAACTGTTCATATGAAAGCTTCTATCAAATATTGTAAAAATTACAAATTTAAAATTTGAACAGTATTGTGTTTGAACTGTTCTGTGTCACCCCCCCCCCCCCCCAAATGGAGTTCTTTGATGGAAGTTAACCGATCACAGGTGAAAGGAGTGTATTTTTCATCCCGGGTTTTACAGCATGCATAACAAGCAACACAGGTGGACCTTAGATGCTAATATGTTATATAAATAACAATAATTTTAAGCTGTCGGTAGCTTTCCTTCCACTACATACAAATATCTATTATTTACATTTTAACCAACGATAATCTATTGTAAAGAGGCACAAACTTCCTACTCACCGTTTGGTTACGAACTTGATACGTTCTTTAATTATAAACTAAAGGCTGTTTTCAGGGCCGATAAGTATACCCTACTGATATATAATCTTTTGCTTAATCCGAGCATTCATGTACGAAAACTTCTGTGCAATGCACTTCGAGGGGAGGAAGATTTAATCGTGACCACTCTGCCCGAGGCTTTGTCTCGAGTGAACACACCAGGTCAAGAAACTAAAACTTAAAATTCATACTCTCAGGCTGCTACTACGATATGTGCGCCTGAAAACAATAAATTCGTTCTAAGGCAGTCATCCTTAACCCCGTCAATTGATGCGTAAACGGAAAATAAAAACAAAATAAGGAGAACAATATATAAAAAAAGTTGTATGTTGTGTTTTTTGTTTGTGTGCTTGCACGAGGGTGTATTGATAGCCTTGGGATATTACTAAATGCCCATGTATTTCACTTGCTATTTTGAATGGAAAAGATAAGGCCATCATAGTAGCATAACGGAATATGTGACAAATTACGAAACACGCCTACAATTTGTCACATATTTTTATAAAACTATGGTATCTAAACATTTTAATTATCAAAGTATAACATTCTGTGGACAATGCTAAAAACTTAGTAGTAATTTGAGACATAAAGTTGGAAATATCTGGTGAAGTTCTGTATACGTAATTAGCTACAAAGCATTCTTTCATTTAGTAAACATTAAATTTGCCCTTAGTATATTAAAATTAACACTGTAAGTCTAAACGCGTAATGCTCTCTACAAGTGCCAAAATTAGCATCACTAAAAATATTTAAATCAACAAATTTTGACATTAAAAACAATGGAGTCAAGATGAATCATCCGAATAACAGATCAGACAAAAATTAGTTCGGATAATCGATGTCCCACTAAAATTATAATTCATATTATGCGTATAATTGCATCCCTCCCCTTCATTTTATATAACAGTATTTTAATCTTTATATAACAAGATAATCTGGTCATGCTAGAATTATTAATTAATAAATTATTTTTACACTTTTTATTAAGCTAGAGGTATGTACTTCTATATGACAGCATGTAAGAGGACGCTGTGATCAACTGAGAAAAAATATACTTAAGTTTCTGTGGTGCTGGATGTTAAATAAATGAATGTTCATTGGTTTAATCCTCAGAATTAATATATACTGTATATTTAACCGTAAAATATTCATTTATACCTTTCATTCTACACTCACTGGCCAAAAAATCAGAAGCCTTTATTTAATACTTGTAGATCCACCCTTTGCCTGAATTACAGCTTGTACACATCGTGACATGGATTCACCAGGTTTGGGCATTCTTCCATCAGGATATTTATCAGCTACTGTATTGTGGTCGGTAAAGAACCGTGAAGCCGAACTGCTCTTTCCAATATATCCTCGATATTCTCAATTGGATTCAGTTCGGCAGAACAAGTCAACTGGGGTAGATGTCAGAAATTTTGGGAATGTTCTTCGAACTATTCAGATACAATTTTTACGCAGTGAATAGTGGCGTTGTCATCTTGAAAGAATCCATCACAATCGGGGTGAAAATGAAGCACTGCGAGGTGAAGCTGGTGTAATACGACAGAAAGATATTCATTAAAAATAACATGACTTACTAAAGGTATGAGCGCACACAGTACATACCAACACACCCAATACCATGATACCACATCCAGCCGCTTGAGTAGTGGATACGAGACAGTCTGAATGCATGGCTTCATGAGGTTAACGCCACGTTTTCGCCCTACTATTGGTGCAAAAAAATTGAAAATCGAAAGTCAGACCGCATGATCTTTTTCCAGTTCCACAGTCTAGTCTTGGTATTGGCGGCACCGCTCCAGTCGAATCTTTCAATTTTTTTACAAAAATATGTAACTAATCTTTGCCTAAATTTAATTTTTCAATCATTTGAATTCAGTCATTTTCCACAGGAATTTAAAGCGAATTAAATTTCGCTTTAAATTCCTGTGATCTCGATCTTGGAGTACCCGACTTTCTCTCTTTTTTCGTCTTCCACTCATTGTATACTTTTTAAATGGCCGCTTTCAACACACCACCGATTTCGTTTGCTTTCTCAATTGTGGCTCCTGCTAAGCGTGCTCCAACAATAACACCTTTCTGAAAATCAGAAAAATGACCTCTGTTCCCCATGACCTAATCAACCAAGAAGCCCAGGAAAGTTTACAGTGTCTATCTGATACCAAAAAAACTGGTATCAGATAGATAGTGTGTCACATACCATGTGACAACTTATGTTTGTATCATCTGCTGATGGCAATTGAAAAAGGTTTCTAATTTTTTGGACAGTGAGTATATTCCACCATAATAAATTATTAATAAGTGCAATTCATCATTTCTCTAAGTTAGTTGGATAAAATTTTGGGACGTTGTTTTGATATAGTGATATCCAATGCGCTCTTACATTAAGCTTTAGCGAATGAATATACGTTAGCTGCTAAATTCCTAAATGAATTTACGCTAATCTGTTCATTCTTATGTGAGTTAGAATAACTTTTAATTACTGGGGGGTTTTTTTTGTTTTTTTTTTAATCTTTTACAGTATTCTTCTCGTCACTTTATAATGTTTATAAGTTAGTGCTTCTATAAAACGCCCTATCCCTCGTTAAACCATCCCTCGATCCTTTCAAAAAGAAAAAAACAAAACATATAAAAAGACTTTTCTCCATTTTTTAAAATTTGAATTTACTTTCGATAAAATCTGGAGTTAATTTTAACTTTTACTATGTGAGAAAATAGGCGTTCTTCGCTTTCATGCGCACACACACACACACATACACACAAAAAAGAGCAGATCCACTTCAGTGAATATGAGCAGATCGCAAAAACAGTTACCCCAGTGATTTTCTCTGAAATGACAGGAACCTTTAGCTCAGTACATAACCAGAATTTTACTATTGAACTATCCAAACTTGAAAATTATGTCACCAGCACTCGAGTTATGTGTTTATTTTTAGCTCTGATAAAAAAAGGGGAAAAAAAATAACTCTATTGAAACAGGCTTAATATATAAACTAAAGAATGTATATCCTACTATCATTTATATGCCTGTACTTTACTGGAATGAAATATTCTTATGATATTTTAATTCAAGGTTTATGTGTTAAGTTTTCGAGGCTTACGTAGTAACCTGCATACGATCAAGTCTACTTAAGAAAGCTGTTGTCCATAAAAGGAGGAAAACTGATGCGTCTCACGTGTTTCCATTTATAAATCTAAAGCCATATTTATCTTATCTACAAGGCGTAAAAATTACCTTTAACAACTTCGAGTTTGTAATAAAAATAAACGAAGTGAGAACGAAATGAGGTTTGCTGAATGCCAAACAACTTTACAGTTTTATTTACATGTTTTTTTTTTTCTTTTCTCAAGCCATTAATTCTATAAGCAATCAATTTATCGGTTTACAGTTGGTCCGAATTATAGAGAAAATGCATCAATAAACATGAGAAAAACAACTCAAATTCATACCTGAGTACATTGTGCTAAAAGTTGGGTTACGGTTCGTTATACTCCACTTCAGTACAATAATCCACTTTGGATTTAAACTATCATAAAACTAGGAAAATTAAAATAACTTCATGAAACTCGCGGATGTGGTTACACAGGTGTTAAAATTCCTTATATGGACGCACAGGAAGAAAATTCTGCTCTACGGACGGAAACAAAATGATTTCAATGAAATTCTTTTCCTTTTCTGTAACCGTCACAAAAGGAGGTACGTACATTTCCGCCCATCATAGGGATATCCGGTCCAAGTTAGGTAACTGCATAATTCAACAATAAACTATTCAACAAGCAGTGTTCACTTCAAGCTCGCATCGCACTGGAGTAAACAAAATCTTAGCTCCAGGAATGAGACTGTCCCAGATACATCTCCTGGATTCCTTCTTGTCAACCACAGATGAAGGTTGGCATACTTAATTATTAGCATTGCATACAATTTTAAAACAGCAACAAGATATATCGCATGTAACATGATTTCAGCGGTGAACCATGTTTGATATAAGGTGTCTATAAGATTCTGTGGCAACAAATTCCATTGTTCCACCAGCGCAGACCTTAACTCACCATGTGACAGAGAAGTTGGGCTTGTTCTAGGCTTATGTTCGAAATACTGTATATAATCTAGAATAATGATGAAATAAGGAGACAGCGAGAAACTTCGAACAGGTCACATTACAGAAGTTGATACAAGATGCTCGAAAATATGGCCACATGACATCAGTAAGGCGTATGATCCCCTCCAACGGCTAAGCAGGGTTTCCAGCGGTGAACCATGCTCGATATAAGGGTGTCTATAAGATTCTGTGGCAACAAATTCCATCTCCCACCAGCGCAGACCATAACTCACCATGTGACCGAGAAGTTGGCTGTCGGCATGCAATGCGACGCCCAACGGCATCTCACACATGTTCGATCGGATTTAAGTCTGTAATTGGACTGATGTGCAGTAGCGTTGTCGTCGGGCATGAAAGGAAAATCTGGGCCAAATGAACCCCTAAAAAGTCGCACATATGGTTCGAAGATCTGTTCTCGGTATCTCTGTGCAGTTACAGTACAGTACCCCTATTACAAACATGAAGAGGGGTGTGGCGTGAAGAGCGGTGCGGTGCATTGATCATTATACCGCCCCACACGGGAACACCGCCTCCACCATAAGTGTCCCTTTCTCTGATGTAGGCGGGATGGTACCGCATTCCTCGTTGTCTCCAGATGAAATAACGTCTAGTATCTGTTTGTAGACTGAAACGAGACTCATCAGAGAGCCCCATTTTTCAGGGCTCCAAGTAACATGTTTATAGCAACAGTTTCGACGAGCTCTTCGATGGTTTGTGGTTAATGGGATTCAACTTCAAATTCAAACTATTACATTAGGGCCACCCGTAATTTCTTACATATACCCATTTATGCAATGTGTAAATTGCGTGTGCTCTCTCATCGATTTGCCTGTTTTGCTGGACGAAAAAACCCCAGTTTCTGGGGAGGGGAAAACCTTGCTATCTACACCTGAGATCGACTAACTCAGCCACGGAGTGAAAAAAGCCCATTAGGTGGTCACAACTCGTGTTTTTATAGGCATGAATAATTTGTATAATGTGCGGCTCTGTAAGGGGGTAGATCGATTTCTATTGGATACTCGGAATTTGCATGCCAGGATGACTGTTATATCAAATATTCGCCTTCGGTGACAGTGTTAACAATAAAATATTCATGAAAAACATTTTGTTCTGTTAATTTTGTTGTGCAGTGTACTACATAAGATCAACTATGGCGCAAAAGCAGCATTACTTTCCCAGGAACAAACTCTTTATGTGCTAGTTAATTCTTGATAACATAGCACAGTTTTATTGCTCGAAGAAACAGCAATACTTGGTAAATCCACCCTGCAAACCAAGTAGATGCACGATGACCTTAAAATAACCACATTGCTGCCAACGATGTTCCTTATATTTGATTATATTGCAATATCTGGGACATAAATTTCCTTAAATTACGTTTTCATAAGTTTTCATTATTCCAACAGAATAGGCTACAGTAGCGAAGGCTATCTAATAGCACTGCCTTCAGATGAATCAATGAATAGCTGACATTCTTCAGCTTTGTGTTCAAATCGTAATTTTTCCATCATATGTAGATACACACAGTGGGAATATTCACCATAATAAACGATTTTTTATTTCTCTTTTAAGCGGCATCCAAAGTAGAGAAAACAGACATGCTTAACTTTTTTCCTTACAGAAGAACCAACAAATCAGTAAGAAGCAACGGCACCAGCTACGGCTGTGTTCCTCCATATCGTTAGAAAAACCACTTTATACAAAGAAAAAGCAAGATAATAAAACACACAACCAGCCTAAAATGCACACAGGTGATAAATGAATACTAATAAGGGCAAACCTGTTATAAGAGGGTCTCATAACAAATGACTCATAATTACATGTCATCCTCTTTGCTCTTCTCTTGTCCTCGCCAGCAGCACAGTGGTTACAACCACTCCACCCAGAACAGGTGGAGAAGTCATGAGTTCGAATTTCGTATGAATCGATGACCCCAGGAATTTTTATGGACTTTATTCCCAACATGGCTAAGTCAGTCAGTCTCAGAAGACGGACTAACTCGTTGCATAATTTCCTCGTCAGAAAATGGAATTTTTCCTCCAGAAAATAGCACCTCCACCGAAGAATCACAATATACTGACGCCTCATAGCATTAATTTCTTTGGTACTTACCACACTTATAACACCTGTTTCGTGCTCATTTTCTAACGTTGTTATGAAAATCAAAGCTAAGATATTGTGCTCCACTTCACCTTTAAAACATTCGTGAGCACCAATAACGAAAAAGAACCATCTTGTACTTGCTGTATGCTACATTTCAATTCATCCAAAGGATGTTCAATTGGATTTAGGTTTGGGTTCAGTGCTATCCATTACAGTTTTCCCGCATTGTCTCTTTAAATCACGCAATCATAATCCTTGTGACATTAAGCATTTGTCGTGTTATAAGGTTAACATTTTTTTCAACACAACTGTAAGGGCCGTTTACATAAAATTTCCACGATTTAAGAGCACACAGAATTGTCCATAAAGCCAATGTATGATACAGTATTCATGGTTGTATGCAACACGACTAGTGGCTTTAGTCAATATCAGGAGAAACACTCCCAGACAATGATTCCTCCCAACTTCACAGTCAGGACAACACAATCAGGTGATAAGAATTCTCCAGGACGTCTTGTATACATAAACATGTCCATCATCACACTAGAAGAATGTTGAGCTTAGATCAATTTCCTTTAATCCACAGTCCAGGTTCAGTGTGCCTTGCATGTTAATCGGCGATGCGGATTTGTTTTAGTTATCAAAGGCCTATGGGATAGTGTATATTTTTTATGGTCCAGCGGCACCGGGGTTTCCCCTACAACCCGCGAGGTATACTCTGTGATGCGATAAAACTCTGTAAATGCCAGAGATAATGCGACTGAGCTTGCGCATTATCTCTGGATTGCGCATTATCTATATAAGAAGAGCCCCAGTTAAAAAAAAAAAAAAAAAAGGACGATGACGTGAAACGGGGGATGACAGTGATGAGGAGAGAACAGAGCAAGAAGAGTAAGGTGGGCGATAGGAAGGCAATTCACCTAGAAATAGGAAGTTAAAGGGATAGAAGGGCACCCCTGTGGAAGGAGCCCATCCTCAACGGGGGATGACTGCCAAGAGAAGTGAAGGGTTTGTGATAGTAGGTTCCACCAGGCGAAAGGTAAGATAAAGGAGGGTTGGTGTTCGGGGAGATTAAAAGCATAGGGCCAGGGTGCCCTATGTGGGGAGAGAGCGGACTGAGAACAGTGGTTCTCTATGTACATTCCCACACTAGCCAGACCAGCTGTAGCCGGTGTCAGCATATCCGACGCCATAACACAATAGGAGGGCATGACGTCGGTAGGGCAAGGGGGTTTTCTATGTATGTTGCCCCCGGCCTATGGGATGTAGCTCTTCTGTGAAAATTCATGGCATGCAACTCTCTACTTGTCGTGGACATACTTTTTTTGGAAATACAGATTTGCTTGTGGTCGCTCACAGCTCCAAATTCTGATTTTCTAGAGCCAGTTCGTGAGGGCGCCTCCGTAGCCAGGTGGGAAGGAGCAGCAGTGCGTAGCACACGCTTCTTGATTAGACCGGGGTTCGAGCCCGTCACCACCAAATACGGAGGGTGCGGAAAGGTCAGGGAATGACCATCGCATATCCCGGAGCAATATGGCCTTAGTTGCTAATGCTCCTAAAAACCAAAACAACAGTTCGTGAGATCAGGTAATTAATCACCATCAGAACGAGTCAACTGCAGAGTCAGTATTTTACATTTAGCTGGTCGCGTCTTGGTCTCGGTGTCATCCTCTGCGCTTCCATTTATAATATCTTTATCGCAATCAGTGAAGAGGAGGGAACATTTCTTCAAAAATGTTGCCCAAGAGGCTTTGAAATATTTAATTCCTGAGCATGCACAGCCTTTCTCATATGACGTCCAACTATTATTTCCCTTTGAAACTGTTAGCTCTTTCTGTGTGCTCATCGTTTCGAATACACGTTCGAAATGAATGTGGGCTAACCGCTGATGAACTTTACAACGCCAAAATATTTGCATATTTCATAGTCACACACAATTTCCTTATATTAGATGGTGTCCTATGACTTTTGATAGTATAGTGTAGGTAAGTAACTATTACTAATTATAAGTGGGCTGTGATAAGCTTTTTGAAGTTTAAGTTTGCTTTGTTGTTTAAAAGGCAGAAAAACCTTAGGTTCGAAGTGAGCAAAGTTTTCTTTCTTATTTTTTTTATTTTTCTTTTAATTTTTTTTTCTTAATGCTGCAACTCCACAATTGATTGGCATGTTTGCAGCATTCATACTTAAAGTTCATTGTCATTACATTTTAGGTGCGTGAATAGCTATATATCTGTTAAATAAAACATCAACTGGTTAAATAACGAAAGTTAACATTAGAAAACTAATACAGATTTAAATAATTATTTAAATAATTCAATTAATGGAATCCTAATGCAATTTTTACAATTATTTTTATAGAATTAAGAATTAATGAATTTAATATGAACAAAAATTTATTCTTTTGTTCTCACAAGTTTCTTTTTTATTTTATTAAGGCCATTCAGTTCTACACATGGCTTTCTTCCTTTCACTGAATCTTTGTTCAGAACTGTTACCACACAACTTTTTTTCTTTTTTTTTTTTTTTTTTTTTGTAACTTCTCCAACATACAAAGGTAGTTAATCTATAGTTAAATTTTATGGACATTTTATTATGGACTTTTATTGTGGACTTTTTATTATGGATTTTATTATATTATGGACATTAAAAATATTTATTTTACTTCATTTCAATAATTAAACGTTTGTAATCGATTTCGAAATTGGCCACAAGAGGCGCGATTGGTTCATTTATAAATTTAACAAATATTCAACAGTCTTTTTTTATTAAAAATTTAAAAAACAATTGCCAGAAATTTCTGTAACTGTATTGCATATCCAATGCAATAAACACGATCATAAACAGAAATTTAACATATTTTAATGCAAGTCGCAATTGAATAAAACTAAAACATCAAATTTAAAAAATTACAGCTGCTTTCCCGATAAACCCAATACCTAATCGACAACACCTGAATGAAAATAATTAAGTTCTCATCCAACAGAAGTTATAGTTAAATAAGGGGAAATCATACAAGTGCAAAGCAGCGCTAGCAAGCAGCAGGTAAAACTTTTAGTAGGCTTAAATTTTAAAAATATAACAATAAAAATCACTTACCTTACACAATGCAGTACTCTGGTACCGCGAACACCGGCGCACACTGCTTCATGGATCCATCGTTTTCATAACTTTGTACCCGGGTGGCTTCCCTGAGTTGGTACGGCGGTTTAAAGTATGCCAGGTGCGTTTCTATATGCGGGTCGACTCCTGTAGTCCACCTGGTGCTCCGAAGCGTGAAAAGGCTTTGTTCGAAATGTTGGGACCGCAGTGGTATTTCCTTCCTCGCCGTTAAAGTGCAACAGCTGCAGGAAGCGAAGAAACTCTGGGGGACTGGGGGGTTGGAAACAAACACAACAAAAAAGAAGAAAAAAAAATTACATAACGGTCAGAACTTAAGATAGCTCTAGACTCTTTGTTTAGAGCGCTCTTTGTTCTTAATATGTTTTATTCTTTGATTTATCAAAATCGTACCTAAAAAAATCTACTGGATTCTTATCGGGATCTACAATAAATATATTGAATCGAAATGTTCGTCAGTTAGCATGAGCATATAAAATTTCACAACTATAACAGAGATAGAAAAAATAAAGAAAGAAAACAAAACATGTCACGTGATTTTTTCTTTCTTTCTTTTAGGCACATTTTCAAATGCATAAAGCGCACATTGCCTTCACCGTGTCGATCCGTATGTAACAATTCGACTCACGGTATACAAATACAGGTAGTTCTCGACTTTACGAGTTAATTCGTTCCCAGCGCGTGCTCATAAAGAGAAAACTCGTAAAGCGGGAATTCATATTCCATAGACATAAGGTTAAAAATAGGGGTTACGTTCTCAACAATGAAATTAGTTAGCTAATTAGTTTACGTTTAAACAATGGTTGATTTATCGAAAGAAATTAAAACGTAGCCTGTAAAATCAAGTAAATTATAATAATATAGAAATTATTTACGACTTGCAAATGTCAAAGAATGTTTATTCTTCATCATCATCGACTAAATGCACACTCGTTGATAACTCGTTATTGGCTCGGCACTCGGTTTGTTGCACAAGGAATCGTCTTCTTCAGAAATGCTTCAAGAGGCGTTTGTTTCCAAGATAATCTTCTCTTTTCTTCATAAATTTCAATAGCATGCATAAGCATTTTTTAACGGAACGCACAAATTGCAACTAACACGATTTGCGCGGAGTAACAAGTTTAGGAAGCTTAAAAAAAATTAAGAGAAGATTCTGAAAATTTATATATGACTTTCATACGATTGAAGATTTCAGTAAAGGGGAAACAGATTTCACATTAATAACGTAAAAAAACCACACAATTCCAGCTATCGGTATTTTCGCAAATGCAAGAAGATCGAGTTTACTACCCGTGCTTGCAGTAACAGAAAAGCCCGATAAACCAGAAAGTGCAAATTGTTTTTATTGTTTTATGATCGTGACCTCCAAAAATGTTCTTTAGAAAAATATCACAAAGGCATTTAAAATTGATTCTTATAACGGAACATATGATAACGATGAAAGTGTAGTGAATTTTAATGATTTGAATTGGTAACTAATACAATTTACAAACCACGCTCACGGCCATTTATATGGTCTTTAAAGGTCTCGTGACCTTAAAAATGGCATTTTAGAGAGATTAATAGCTTAGCTATACAGCGAAAATTTCAACTTCCGAGATCTTGAAACGAGTTACCAAAAAACAATGTGTTATTGGGTTCACATTACTATATTTTAACGATACGATGGACACGTGTTTCTGGAACTGATTAATATCGTAAAATGTGGTAACTGTATTGTATAGCTACGCACGTGGTTTGGAATGCGGTATTTATGAATGTTTAACATTCATTTTGTGCAATTAATGTTCATATTTTCGATTTTGTTGATACTTGGGGGGGGGGGAACTAGACACGTTGGACCGACAACTTTTGTGATCGAGACCCGCTAATACGTATTAGAGGGTTTCAATCACACAAGTTGTCTGTCCAACATATGTCTGATATACAAATTTTCATGAAATTTTATATTTGGATCTTCTAAAAAGATCTGTAGAGCCGTTCCAAATTTCATTAAAATCGGACCAATAGAAAATTGTTATTTTTTTTCTTTTTTATGGGTCCTTCAGCACGACCACTGCGTCGGTGGAATTTAGACTTAGTGAATTCGACCATGATCGTTAACCGTATTTGTAGTCCGGTGAGCTAGAACCACTATCTGCTTAAACTCATGTGATACTGCACTCGTGCTTAACCACTCGGCTATGACAGGCCTTAATCTCTGTACATAAACTGTTATATATTTCGGATGTTTAATCAGATAAAGAAAAGTAAAATTACCACACAATTTTCAGGGTATATTCTGTTATTCCCAGATGCCCCCGGGAATGTTTTAAGATTAAAAACGATTCCATTGTTCACCGATTCCCTTCCCCACTACAGAAATCTATATAGAGTGTGGATCAAAATTATGTATACACACTTTAACAATCCATAATTTGTGAATTAGATGACCGATTTGTATTATTTATTTTTTAAGATTAGCGACTGACACCCATAAAAATGATGGAAAACATGCAATTAAATTTTGATGAGAAAGGAGATTCTTAAATGATATTGGAAATTTCAAAATGTCGTAGAGGTACAGCGTGAAAGACAATATGGAATAAGGACGCCTACTCGTCTAACAATAACCCATCTGCGTGCTAAATTTGAGGAATATGGAACTGTACATAACATCAATAAGACAAGCAGTGGAAGAAAAAGGACATGAAGAATGACGCTGTCATGAATACATTTGATCATTTCCCACAAAAGTCAACAAGACAGTATTCACAATAACTGAAAATGACTCAATCGGGTGTTACAAGAATCTTAAAAGGACATAAATTTGGAGCCTTTCAGACTTTGATTACTGCATGCAATATAGGAAGATGATCCAAATCGACGAACACAATTTTGTGAGTGGTATTGACATAAAAATGGTGGAATCGGCGTTTTTCAGGATACAATTGTATACATGTGGACATGTGTTTTTGTGAAGGGCGGCTCCTAGAACATGAGTTCATCTCCGCCTCGTATCTCTGTGAAGAACAGTATCACTACAAACGGGCCAGATGTGTGTGACGTAGGTTTGTATTATGTGTGTGTTCTGTTGTTCTGTTCTGGCCTCTTGGCTACCCAGAAGCATCAGTCACCTGGACAGATGATTCTGGGTACTAGTCCACACCACGGGAAGGTGGGCCAATCCCAATGGAGCACGTACTGCCTCGATACGAGACTCTGAACCACCTGATGTTGCCAAAAGGTGGGCCAGATTTCTCTGGGGGCCCACTCTAGAGAGGAAAAAAAATAAAAAATAAATAAAAAATAATAAATAATAAATAAAAAGTAAATAAATAAATAAACTAAAAACAAAAACAAAAATATATTTCCAGTGGTGCAAAAAAAAAAAATAATAATAAAATAATAATAATAATAACTTAAAAAATAATAATAAATAAATAAATAATTATAATAATTCCCCGTGGTGAAAAAGAAAAATAAATAAAAATAAAATAAAAATAATAATAAAATAAAATAAATAAATAAATTCCCTGTGATAAAAAAAAAAAAAAAAAAAAAAAAGAGATAGAGCTGTCTGGCACCGATGACAGCCCAAATCCGAGGTGTCAGAACAGAGCGCGAGTAAAAAAAAAAAAAAAGTAAATAAAAAAAATAATAATAATTACAGAATAAATAAATAATTTTAATCCCACAGTGAAGAGGAAGATGTAAGTCGGGGTGCCAGCAGAGAGAGAGAGTAAGAAAAAAAAAAAAAAAATGGGAGAGTGGTTATCTATCCTGCACAGAGTGAGAAAGAAGAAAAGGTGAGCCAAGGCTGCTCCTAGTTCTAGTGTAGGACCCGAAAACAGTGCAGAACGCAGGTTAGAAAAAAAGAAAAAAAGAAAAAAAAAAGAAAAAGAAAAAGAAAAAAAAAAAGAACAGTCAGTAGAAGGAGTGACTTTCAGTTGGCAGTGGAATTGTTAATGATCGGCATTTCCACGTCGGTGATTGCCGATCAGTGTCCTCCTCCAGGCAAATACCTCAGCTGCAAAGGTCTGGAAGGTTTCGAGATTGTTCTGGGTACATATCAGTTGATGCAGATCTGCTGGTGGGAAGTCCTGGATCTTATTCTGGAGACGGTTTCTGATGTCGTTGTAATGTACACACTCCAGAAGCAAGTGTTTCCAACTTTCACTTTGTCCGCAAAAGCAGTAGGGAGTGTCGATGAGTCCCAGTGTATGCAGTTTGTCATTTAGAGAACCGTGTCCGGTAATGAGAAAGGAAGATCCGAGGCTGAGGGAGAACCATTGGGCGTTATTTTAGTGGTTGCAAAGGTTACCTCCGGAAGAAAACTCCGAGTTACAACCCCTACAGTAGAAGAATCCCATCTGGTCTGCCATACATTGAAGAGTTTATTGAGACATCGAGATTTCTCCTGTTTTATATCCGTAGTTAGTGAGAGTTCTATATCCAGGATCGTTACCGGAATACCTTTTTTAATTCGATAGCGGAGTCCCTTGTAGATTGTGTAAAGGTCGAGAGGGAGGGTGCCTGCTATAACTTGGAGAGATGCTGTAGAAACTGTACGGCAGATTCGATGGGTCGCCAGTAACATAGCGCTTTGTGTAGAGTTTAGCTTTTCTTTCATCTTAATGATGGGAACTCTGTGAAACCAGACCCCGGCAGCATAGGTTACTATTGGGAGAAAGACAGCTTTATAATAAAGAAGAAGGGTTCGTTTTGATCGTCCCCACTCACTTCTTGAGATCCGTATAATTGCGGCGAACTTTTTGGTCTTGGTACTCAGATGCTGTAGACGGGGCAAGAAAGACAGGCGGTTGTCTATTACTACTCCCAGGACTTTTGTCTGTTCTATGAAGGTTACTTGGGTTCCATTGATTTAGACTTGGGGAGGCCTTCGTAAGTCGAGTCGGTTTTTAAACACCATCATCTTAGTTTTGGCAGGGTTAATTTGCAATTTGTTGATTGTTGTCCAGGTAGAGAGATGGTTGAGTAGTCGCTGTGCTGTGGATTCGAGGGCTGCTCTGGAATGACCAGCGACCACGATGGTGAGGTCGTCGGCGAATGCTATGATTTTCGTTTTTTCAAATACCAACAATATTCAATACCAAGGGCCCCAGGACAGAGCCCTGGGGTCACCCACGGTGGATGGGTTTAAGGACTTGGCGATATTTTGACTTAATTACTATTGTACGTTGTAAGAATTAGCTTCTGAACAGCCAGTAAAGATTGTTTGGACATTCTGCTGTGCGAAGACGTTCCAGTGCACTTTCCCACCATGCATTATCGAAGGCCTCTCGAAGTCAATAAACAGAGCGAGTTCATATTTGGATTGCAAAGTTTCCAGATGCAGGATCAAATCAGAGAGGGCATCTTCACATGATCTGCCCTGGGTGTATCCATATTGGGCTGGTGAAATCATACCTTTGGAGAGAAAGAGATTCGTGATTCGGATGGCCATTAGTCTTTCCAAGGTCTTGCCCAGGTTTGCCAGCAGGGCAATTGGCCTGTTCGAACGAGGGTTCGTTATTGGTTTATTTGGTTTTGGTATTAGGCAGAGAAGTGCAACCTTCCAGGGCTGGGGGAACTTTGATTTTTGGAGGCATTTATTGTACAATAATAGATGTTCTGGCTTTAATTTGTGAAATCTAATGATGAAGGCATATTCAATTAAATCCAGTCCCGGGCACTTTTTCGTACAGTGTATTTACTTTTTTGAGGACCTAATTCAATTCCAGACTGGTGAAGGGTTCAGCTTGGGTCCGTATTATATATTTGGCATTCTTCTTCCGGATACTTGTGGGTGTGTTCCGGCAAGTCATTCTGAGGGTTGTCGTCCGGGAAGAGCTTATTTATGATGGCACTGACAGAGTCAGTCCAGTTGGTGGTTTCATTTTGATCAGCCAGGACAGTGCCAGAGATATCTGTTGTGAAGGTTTTTCCCCCGTGTGATTTTATACAGTAACCCCCAGAGGTTTGAATTTCCAGATTCTAGGACGATTGTAGCCCAGGTTTCTCGCTTTCTAGTTGCTATTGCCTTGGTGTATGTATTCTTTTTATTCAAGTATTCCCTCTGTAGCCTTTCGACGTCTGCTGCTGGCCAGTTTCGTCGGTTCTGATGCTGCTTTCGTGAGCGGTGGACTTCCCTCCTTAGTGTCATAAGTTCATGTGTTCCACAAGGTCTGTTGCATGGGACTTTCTTTCTTGTTGCTCTATACGAGGCTCTGGTAATTGCTGTTTGTATTACTTCACTGTATTCTTATGGTGTTGCTTCTTCATATTGGAGAGGGTCATGTGTTGGAAAGTCTCTAGGAGAAGTCGAAGGCATCCCAGTCGGACGCATGTCCGACATGTCCCAGACGCATCCATAACGTATACAACAAGCGGAAAATTGTTGGGTAGGTTATGGATGGTTAAATTTCTGTTCAGAATTAATTCCTCTAGAAGTCGCCCACGTGCATCCAAGGAAGTTGAGAACCATAATGGGAATTTGGCATTAACGTCTGCTATTAGTATACTGTTAGAGTTAAGAAGGTCAATGACAAACTCAATATATCTTAGGAAGTCATCTATATCCCTGGAAGGCGGACAGTAGAGGGAGATGATATACAGAGTGATTCACTACCAGTGTGACAAACTTGCAGGAGGTGTAAGGGGCACAAAGACGAATCTGAATCACATAGCATTGCAGAGTCCGAAATGCCTTCGTCATGAGGTAGAGGACGTTGAACGAGAGGTCGCGTGAACAGCGCTCCCGCTGGAAGTCAGCATTTGCGAACCGTTTCTGTCGAAGAAACCAAGTAGCAAAAGTTCTCCGGAGTGGATAATCCGCAGGCTCCAATGATTGGACGCGTTGCAGATGGTATGAACTCATTTGGTTTGTTGACAGTATCCTCCATACAGTGGATTGGGAAATACCAATCGTTGGCCTATCGCTCGAGTACTCGTACTCGGATTGCCTTCTGCAAGACGTAGGACATTCTCCTCATCGTCTGGCGTCCTCCTCGTTCGCTCTCGATTCATGGTACCTCTCGTGATACAACCAGTCTCACGTAACCTTCTCATCATACGATTAAAATCGTATGATGAGGAGCACGCCTGTGCGGGAAACGTTCCTGGTACAAGCGCAGGGCAGCGCGCCTGTTACAGTCCGCAGCTCCATACGCGAGGTGCATGTCGGCCAGTTCAACGTTTGAATACTCGTCTATCCTACTGCCTCGGGAACCAGTTTGCAGTAGGATAGGGTGGTAGAAAATGAAAAAGAACTAGGAGTAATTGTGCAGTGAAATATGAAGTTTTCTGAGCAAAGCAGACAGGCTGCAAGAACAGGTTATGGGTTTTGTCAATGATATACAGGAATTTTGCTAGCAGGGAAAAGGAGGTGATTATTCCTTTGTATAGTATAAGGCAATGGTCAGGCCACGCCTTGAGTACTGCGTACAGGTCTGGGGTCTGATTTTAATAAGGATGTACATTTGCTTGAGCGTGTACAGAGAAGGGCAACAAGATTGGTGAGGAGAATGAAGGGGGTGTTCTTCCGAAGAGAGGTTTAAGTTCTGCAAATTGCAGCGGCTGGGAGACTAGGCACCTGCGAGGTGATCTGATTGAGGTGTATAAGGGTTGAGCACACTGAATTCTGATGGGATTGTTCCACTTGCTCCGATTACGAACCTGAGGGAGCATAAATTCAAATTGAGGAAAGACAGTTGTAGAATAGATGTGCGGAAATTTGCCTTTAGCCAGCGGGTGGTTAATTGCTGGAACAAACTTCCATCTGTCGTTGTGGAAGTTAATAGCTTAAATAAATTCAAGGAGAAACTGAACAAACTGGTTGTGTGATTTTTTTTTTTTTTTTTTTGACTGATGCTACATAAGCTCATATGCTACATGAAGCTACACGCTTGCTTTCTTGCATCACGTGCCTCTATTATTATTATTACTATTAAAAAAAAAAAAAAAAAGGTAAACTGCAGCCATTATCAACCCGCTGCGGGATGGAAGCCTCCTCAACAATTCATATTGAGGGAAATGGACCATAATCCGCCACGTTGGTCCAGTGCGGGCTGACAGATCTACCGTATTTAGCAGTCAGGGGTTTGAACCCCAGTCTACTCAAGGAGCGTGTGCTACTGCACTCCCGCTCCTGACTACACGAACAAAAAAAAGGCTTCATGGTTATAAACAAAATAAATAATCAAACTAATTGCATCATGAGAATTTATTTTTATGTCGAATAATTTATTTTATTTTAAAGTGCGTCAAAATATCAAAACGTACATAAGTGATAATTTTCGGGGAATCATTTCCAGGAACACTTGAGCAATGTTAGCCAAGCAACAATTGAAACCTAATAGTTTAACCTTCCGTAGCCGAGTGGTCAGGAGCGGGAGTGCAGTAGCTTGTTTTGTTGTTTGTTTGTTATTTGGTTTTTAGGAGCTTTAGCAACTAAGGCCATATTGCTCCGGGATATGCGGTGGTCATTCCCTGACCTTTCTGCATCCTCCGTATTTGGTGGTGACAGACTCGAACCCCGGTCTAATCAAGAAGCGTGTGCTACGCACTGCTGCTCCTTCCCACCTGGCTACGGTGGCGCCACAGTGCAGTAGCACACGCTCTTTGAGTAGACGGGGTTCAAGCCCCTGACTGTTGAATACGGTCGATCTGCCAACCCGCAATGGACCAACGTGGCAGATTATGATTCATTTCCCTCAGAATGAATTGTTGACAAGCTTCCATCTTGCAATGGGTTGATAATGGCTGCACTTTACTTTTTTTTTAGTTTAACCTTTGTACACCCGTTTACGTTTAAGAGGTTCTGTTACATTAATCCTACTTAATGATTACCCATCATGTGGTGAAATCTCAGTAAATATTTCTTGGACACTGTTTAGAGTTTATGATATTGAACATACAAATGTAACGTAAAGATAATATTACCTATCTAGTTTATAAAGGGTGTCTCAAAAATATTGGTACAAACATTTAGGGGAGGTAGGTAACATCTAAAGGAATGTGAATCGCATAGGAACCCATAACGGGAAACTTCACGGGAAAGTAGTAGCAGAGGCACAAGAAGCAGAAATGACACAAGACAGTAATTAGTGGCAAATATTTATTTGACATAATATTAACAATGGAGTACGAGATGGATTCATTTCATGATGTAGTAGTAGTAGTAGTAGTAGTGGCATGTGGTGCAAGAAAGCAAGTGTATGAGCTTATGCAGCATCAGCCAAAAAAAAAAAAAAAAAAAATCATACCATTCCCTCCAAATGCCTGTCCAGTAACTCCTTAAATTTATTTAACCTATCAAATTCCACAACGACAGATGGAAGTTTGTTCCAGAAATTAACCACAAGCTAGCTAAAGGCAAATTTCCGCACATCTATTCTACATCTGTCTTTTCTTAATTTGAATTTATGTCCCCCTTAGGTTCGTAATCTGAACAAGTGGAAGGATCCCATCAGAATTCAGCGTGCTCAACCAATTCAAGGCCTTATACAACTCAATAAGATCACCGTGCAGGTGCCTAGTCTCCAGCCATTGCTATTTGCAGAACTTAAGCCTCTCTTGGTAAGAGGATCCCTTCATTCCCATCACCAATCTTGTTGCCCTTCTGTACAAGCTCAAGCAAATCTACATCCAAAAATGAGGCCTCCAGACCTGTACGCAGTACTCAAGGCGTGGCCTGACCATTGCCTTATACAGAGGGACAATCATCTCCTTTTCCCTGCTAGCAAAATTCCTATATATCATTGACAAAATCCCATGACCTGCCCTGATAGCCTGTCTGCATTGCTCAGAAAACTTCATATCTGACTGCACAATTACTCCCAGGTCTTTTTCATTTTCTACCACCTTAGGTGTAGTACCACACAGTTGGTAAGTTTCTCTGGGGTTACTTCTACCCATATGTTACAACAGATGCTCGAAGGTTCCACCATGAGACGCGATGCATGCGTGACACCGATGCAGCATGGATTGGCGGACACGGTCGAACACACCTGGAGTTTCTTTGACAGTAGCAGCAGCGCAGACGAGTCTCGCCACGAGATCCATTTCCGTCTCCACAGGCGATTCATACACGATAGATTTGAGCCCCCCCCCACAGAAAGAAATCAAGGCTCGATAAATTAGGTGAGCGTGGGGGCCATGCAACGGGTCCACCACGGCCAATCTATCGACGCCAAAACGCCTGTTCAAATGGTCACGAACACACCTTCCATAATGGGTCATGTTGAAACCAAATGTTGTGTCTCACATTTGCTGGAACATCGTCAAGTAACCCTGCTAGAACTTGTTCAAGAAAGATCCGATATTTAGCGGAGTTCATGCGGAATGGTAACAGGTACGGGCCGACTAAGCAGGCACCGATCATATCTGCCCACACATTTATTGCGAAGCGATGTTGTGCTGCATGGGGGCGCACACCGTGTGGGTTGTCGTGAGCCCACACATGAGCATTGTGCTGATTGAATAAGCCTCATCCGTGAACAAAACATAAGCTGGAAAATTCAAGTCTTGAACACTTTCTTGGAGAAACCACTGCGCAAAAGCCACACGTGCAGGATGATCTTCGGGGAGCAGTAACTGAAACCTTTGGAGATGAAAGGGGTGTAAAAAGAATCGTTATGCCAGACACGCTGTACACTGCAACGAGACACTCCTAAGGCAGAGGCAACGGCACGTGTGCTGGTAGTAGGATTATTGTGGACGGCATTCAACACACTTTCTTCCATGGCGGGAGTTCGCGTCGAACGTGGTCTGCCCGCACTACCCCTGTTACCTCTAAATGATCCATAATCGCACAAATTTTGATGCACACGCGCAAAAAAAAGCGATGGTCCGGTACATGTCTGTCTGGGAAGCGTTCTCCATAAATTCGTTGAGCAGCTCGTCCATTGCCCTCTGCTAATCCATACACTAGGTGCATGTCTGCCAGCTCACAGTTCGTATATCGATGCATGCTCTTCGTGCGGCGACTACTGCTTGAATGAGTAAATCAGAATTTCCCATTAGCGAACTGATGAACAGCGCCGTGTACCGACTTACGGTGACGTTTCCGGTTAGGGGTTCCTATGCGATTCACATTCCTTTAGATGTTACCTTCCTTCCCTAAACGTTTGTACCAATATTTTTGAGACACCCTGTATACAGGAGGTTTCATAATATGTGGGCTGAACTTTGGGAATCGATTCAGAACAATGAAAACAAAGTTAAATTCACGATTAAACTCACTCATAATTTAACTTCATGATAAAAAAAAAAAAAAAAAAAAAAACAGCAAAAAGCAGAGTTTTATGGGAACCCAATTTCGTTTCCGCGCATCCGCCACATTGCCTATTTATTCCTCCAACCGGCGCATTGGCAACAAACATAAGATCCAGGGCTTCAGCCGCAATATATTGCAGTTGAAGCACTGGATCTTGTGTTTGTTGTGTCGTTGCTGGGTACGGTATATGGATATGTTATGAGATTTATATGGGGAATAATAAAATAAATAATAATTACCCGATTTATATTGGTCTGATATTAATGCAATTTGGGATAGCTCGACAAAGCTTTTAAAAGGAATGAATAAAAATAATTAGGAAAATCAGTCACTGAAAAACGAATGCGGACGTGGAAATAATAACTGCCGGATTTCTATATTGGTCCGATTTTAATGATGAATCTCCAGAAATCTTTGTAAAAGGTCCAAATATAAAATTTTATGAAAATCTGTCCACTTGAAGTCGAGTTGTTACATGCGGACGGAAGGATTGACATGAAAATCATGGGCGCATTATGCATATATGCTAACGCATCTAAAAGGGTCGAATTTCTGAACGGTTTGAATTTTAAAATATGGCTATGAAGATTTCGACCGTAAAAAAAAAAAAAAAATTAAATTAAATTAATTAAAAAAATAAATGTGAATAAATAAATAATAATTGCCCGATTTATATTGGTCCGATATTAATGCAATTTGGGATAGCTCAACAAATCTTTTAAAAGGAATGAATAAAAATAATTAGGAAAATCCAGTCACTGAAAAACGAATGCGGACGAGGAAATAATAACTGCCGGATTTCTATATTGGTCCGATTTTAATTACGAATCCCGACAAATCTTTGTAAAAGGTCCAAATATAAAATTTCATGAAAATCTGTCCGCTTGAAGTCGAGTTGTTACATGCGGACGGAAGGACTGACATGAAAAGCACAGGTGCTAACGCATATAAATTTTAAAATATGGCTATGAAGTTTTCGACTGTAAAAAAAAAAAAAAGAAAAAAATTAAATTAATTAAAAAAATAAATGTGAATGTAGCTAAGATGAATAAATATTTTACACTGCACGTGGCCGCTTATTCTTATTTTTTTAAGTTTAGTATTTTTATAATTAAAATAATAAAAAATCCCGGATTATTTTATTTTTGTTACTATCACACCGTTATTTTGTATGCATTTAATGCTACTTTTCTTGTACATTCGCTGGTGTTCACAGGCAGTGTATAAGGGGTAACAGACCCCCATAATCAAAATAATATAGATTTTTTTTATTTTAGTGTTACAGCTTGTGGCTTCCTTGCACTATATGGCGAATATTACAGTAGTAGTAGTAGTGGCATGTGATGCAAGAAAGCAAGTGTACGAGCTTATGCAGCATCAGCCAAAAAAAAAAAAAAAAAAATCACACCATTCCCTCCAAATGCCTGTCCAGTTCCTCTTTAAATTTATTTAACCTATCAACTTCCACAACGACAGATGGAAGTTTGTTCCAGCAATTAATCACCCGCTGGCTAAAGGCAAATTTCCGCACATTTATTCTACATCTGTCTTTTGAATTTATGCCCCCTTAGGTTCGTAATCTGAACAAGTGGAAGGATCCCATCAGAATTCAGCGTGTTCAACCTATTCAGTACTACTATAAGTCCAAGTCCGGTACATCGTAGGCATTGATAACTGGATATTCATAATAAAATATTAAATATATATATTTCCACATGAACATATGAAAATGAATGAATGTTCCTTTTAAAACCACATGGAGTGATCGTATAATATTATGAATGTTCGAAGTTAAGGAGGTTGCAAATAATGATCTATATGATGCCAGAGAAATATGAGGTCATCGTTAAATGTACATCCATGTGTGGTTACTGTAAAAATGAAAGTGTTAACACCTTTCTTTCCACATAAGCAATCGTTTTATTTATTTCATATTTTATTTTAATATTTATTTATTTTTTTAAATTTATATTTATTTTAATATTTCAACAATATGTGGTAAAAAAATAAAATGATATATTGTTTTTTTACTTCGCAATTTGTCGTTCCAAGCTTGCGTCCTAGGTCGACTGCCTTTTTTATTTTATTTATTTATTCTTTAAATTTTATTTCATTTATTTGTTTTATCTTATATTCCTAGAGAAAAAAATCCAGCTTTGATTTTAAAATATATAACAAATCATGGAAAACAAAACAGAACAGTTTCATCATCAGTATTTTTATTTTTTGAAGGGGATTCTCGACAGTATATGGGGGATACTAATTAAAGATGGTAAATTAGGGAAAATACTCTGAATATGTGTTATATATATATATATAAGATCATTTTTTTCATTTAATTACGACCTATACAGTATAGGCATAAATATTATTAGAAGCAAAATAACATGTCAAAAGTAAATAAGTTGTGATAATTTTTAAGTAAATAATACTTAAACCAATTAATATTCTAATTGAAAAATTGACCTTTTACATTTATTTCATTTTGATAGAAAATTGCATAATTAAATATAATTAATATGCAAACAGATTTATTAGGATTAACAACAGACAAGAAATTGGGGTAACTAGTGTAGAAGTTTAATATATTTCCTTTTCATAATGTTAAAATTGCTTTGTATAAAGTTAAAACACGCATTCTATGTCCTGTTTTTTTCAAATGTTTGAAACATTGACTATATATTTAGTTTCCACATGTCATAAAAGTAGTTTTAATTTTTTTTTTTAATTGAATATTATAAGCACACCCCCAGCCAAAACGAGGAAACTGAATTTTCGAACAATTCACTGTTTCAATAGCATGATGACATATTTTAAGTATGCATTTCTATGTATATAATAAAACCAAATTAAATTTAGCAATTTTTTTGCTTACCTTAGGTATAAGTTATCCAGTGAAGTCGAGATTTGATCATAGCAACACTTCTCGTAGATTATAAACAAATATCTTCCACTCTATATACGAGTCTCGTGTTATATAAACTGATTTACATATTAAAATCATTACGACAACATATGCACATTCGCATATAATAGAATTTATAACAAACAGTAAAAACAAGAACTAGACTCATTAAAAATGATAATCGTATTGGTTATTTTATGTATTTTTAATACACTGATCCAACATTATTTAATATGTTAAAGCACTTCGTTTCCTTGGATGTTTATACCGGTCCGGCAAATATTACTTACCTCAGTAATATTTGGCGCAACGTACGTTCCGAATTTATTGGACTTACTTTAATACTAAATTATTTTTTCGCACGATTATATATAAAATATAAGCTAAAATATTACGCTCATAATATTATTAAATTATTGAGTTTACGAGAAAATATCAGTAATATAAAGGAGGGAAATCGTACGAAATGTTGCTGTTAGTGAACTGTTTCGAGGCAACATGGCTGACACAGCTGCTGATCTTTTCGCGTAAGTTTGATTTTTATATTTTATTATTTTTTTTATGAGGCCTTGTGTGAATTTAGGACAAAGAAGTTCTTTTGAAGTATGTAAAAACTTCACAGAATTGCTAAGTTGCATGTAGAAAAACTGGATTAAGTGGATACATTTCTTCACTAATCATTCCTTTGCTACGCATGACAATTTCTAAGTCATTGAAGTTTTTACTTCGGCGTAGTTTACCGGTTGTAAAATTAGACATAACGAGGGATAAGAGGTGTGGATAACGAGACTGTTGCAATAAAATAAATATAACGAATCCTCCAATCACAGAAACATTTCTGGACGACACCTCCTGTAAGCTCTTATAACAATTTGGGCGGTTTTGTTTGTTTTTTTATTGAATGTCTTCAATGGACTGCAAACGAACGAGTTTCCTAAAGTACACTTTTCAGTTTAGGGAAGGAAAAAAAAAAAAAAAAAAAAACTCCCAAAGAGCTTAGGTCTGGCAAGTAGGGTGCATGTTCACATGCAGGGATTTGTTTTTTAGCCAGACACTGGTGAACAGAGAGCGTGTGTGCTGGAGCATTGTCTTGCTGGTGCATCCAACCATACTTGCACAACTCTGGTCTCTTCCTCTGAATTTTTTTCACACAACCATGCCAGAACTTCAATGTGATTTTGGTCTGATTAGGTGGGACATATTCAGTCATAATTCCTTTAATATTGAAGAAAACAGTGCTGTAATTGTAAAATTAGCAGAATGTATACTCAATGAATGCTGCAAAAAAAGCAGAGTGTACTGTTAATATGTACATATCAACAGTATCTATCTTATTAATTAGTACATATCTTATTAATCAAATTCCAGAGGGTATATGGTGCATACCCATGTGTGTATATGTATATATACACACACCATGGCATATTAACTTACTTGTGTGTGTATATATATATATACAGCATATATATTAAAAATAATAAAACTATAAGTATTGCCTACAAATCAAATTCTGATAAATTTAATTTTTAATTTGCATTAAATATTTTAATAACATTTTTGTTTTTTCAAGTGTTTCAAGAACCAGAAGTTATACGCTATTCACCTAAAAAAAAGTCCAGAGGGTATACAGCATGTACCTGTGTATACCCTCCACTACAGCCCTGGAAGAAAACAAGAAGCATGGTTTTTGATTTTGACATTCTTGCTTTTTTTGGGGGGGGGGATTGTTTGGTCTTCCATTGCATTGACTGCCACTTAGTTGCTGGGTCTGCTGAACAGTCGACTTTCATTGCAAGTAAGTATAGTACTCTGAAAGTCTGGATCTGCTTCAGTTTTTTTTCAAAACACCTTCACAAACTTGGAGTCTTCTCATACTTTGATCTTCTTTTCAAAATTTTTGGTACCATCTTGGCACACACTTCTCATGCCTGAATTTTCAGTTAATTTGTCTGTTTCTTTGTCCATATTTAGTTCTATGCAACCATTCTAATGTTTAAACAATAATCATTTCTAATCAATATCCTTACCCAGTTCACATTTTCATCAGTTTTCGTGGATACCAGATGACTTAATCATTCATCATCTACATTCTCTCTTCCTTCTAAAAAATCTTTTATGCTATTCAAGCATGAGAGCTTTCCACATAGTATCTTCCCCATAAACTTGACATAACTTAACTTTCATTTAGTGTTTCATTATTTTTGTTAAAAAATTGAGGGTGTTATTGTTTGATTCTTTTGTCTGTCATTTTTCTGGCAAACTGCAAAAATATAGTAAAAACCTGTCTCGCTGAAAAGCAAATGAGCATGTTGGAACATGACTTGGCACACAACTAAGTGGCATTTGGTGTGTAGTGGCTGCGTGCATAGTCTTTATTATTATTATTAGCCATATGGTGCAAGGAAGCCTGAGACTTATACTGCACCAGCCAAAAAAATTTCTGATTTACCCCAAGAGACAGAGAGAGTGAAGTCAAGTGAAGATATGCTGCACCAGGCAAAAAAAAATTACCCTGTGAGAGAGAGAGAGTCACCAAGAAAGCGAAGAGTGATGATATCCAGCTCAGGACCCTGGGTGTGCCAAGCCCATACTCACCAGATGTGAGCCCCTGGGTTATTTAATTCATGTTATTTAGTAGCCATTCCTTGTATTTACATATTCCTCATTACTTCTAATTCAGATGATGATAATAATAAAAAAAAAAGAAACCCTTCCCATCCGGTCACTCCAAATGTTTGTCTAGTTCAGCCTTAAATTTATTTAAGCTATTAACTTCCACAACAACAGATGGAAGTCTGTTCCAGCAATCAACTACCTGCTTGCTAAAGGTGAACTTCCACACATCTATTCTGCAATTGTCTTTTCTCAATTTATTATTAGCCATACAGTGCAAGGAAGCCTGAGGCTTATGTTGCACCAGCCAAAAAAAAAAAAAAAAAATCCGCGTTTCCCTGAGGAGAGAAAGAGTGAGAGAGTAGAAGGAAATCGCCAAGAAGGAGAAGAATGGTGATATCCAGCTCAGGACCCTGTCAGGTTTGTAATCTGAGCAAGTGGAAGAATCCATCAGTGTTGAGCCTGCTCAAACCATTCAATGCCTTATACACCTCAATCATATATGTTGTTTTGGGGTCTCTAGTCATGTTACACTGTCTCTAGTATAAAAGCTTGTATTTTGCAGCCTTAAAACATAACTGCCACTTTTCTGAACAACCTTACAGGCTATCCAAGTTGTCCTAAAAGAGGTACTGCTGGATGCTGATTATTAATCACTCTCCTGCTCTAGACATCTGCAAATTTTGACATCACACTGTTTATCCTTTTTTTTCAATGTAATTTAAGAAAATTGAAAACAGCAGTAGTTTCAGCATGTAACCCCAGGTTCCAAGTGAATAACATTCTTTGTATTTCTAAATATAGTTTTCCTTATTTAATCATCTAGAGTAGCTGTTTTGCACTACAAGATGTATGCAGAGGCCCAGAAAGGAAATACACATTTCTTTTTCTAATAGTACTAACCAAACTACCTCAGCTGCTCCTGCCTGCCTGTGACAGGTCTAGAAACATGGGTGGTAAAGTCAGTCCCTCCCCCACGAGGGCCAAAAGGTGCAATACATGGGTAAACAAACATTTCCTTCTAAGACTGTAAATGTAAGGATCACAATTCATACTGAATAAAAAGGAAAACAGATTTCTCTCAGTTGGAATATATAACTTTCCTTATATTGTATTCACTACCAAATTGGTCATCAAGTACTCTGTCACCTTTCTGTGTTAAAATATTTAAAAGTGTAACTGGTACAAAGACTCAAATCTAGCAACTTACTATTCTAAACCATCAGCTGCAAATGTTCAATCTCTCCTTAAACTTTCATATGGTGGGGTTCCTACCAAGGTATCCCTCTTATACCACCCTTGAAGGTGTAATTTTTCTGAATGGGACTGTTAAAATATCTAGGAGTAGGGGATTTCCAAAAACTGTATGATCAGAAATTTATGCTAGCAAAGAATAATTCTGCAAAATTAAAAGATAAATTTGTTCCTACTTACAGCATCATTTTCACTTTCTTTACAGTGAGGCTTCCTTTAGTAAAAACTAGCTAGTTAAATTGGCACATCTTTCCTTACTTACTGAACCCAATAATGTGCTACAAGCATCAAAAATTTGACACTTGCAAATTGTCTGTAGAAGAGATTCAGTGTAACTAAACTGTGAATCAAAAGAACATAGTCATACTGGCTATAATGTCCACTCTTTACAATATCTCTACTGAGTTAGGGTTGGGCTGGCTGGCTGCAGGAGAATGAGAAGTAACTGTGATCAGGCACCAGCCCTCACAACCAAGGGTTGGAGTAGCTTCTCAGAACAAGGTGGTTTCCATATACATAGTTCTAGGAATATAGCTCCAACTCAAAATAACATTATAGGTAGTCATAACCATCTGGAACTTGGGGAAAATAGTGTTCTCTCTTCCATTTCCAGCCTTGCAGAAAACTTCTATAAAGAATAGATTCCAGACAAATAAAGATGTAGGCCAGTTTTCTTGGATCTTGCAGCCACATCTGGCACACTGGGCTACTGTTTATGATTTCTCAGGTACAAGGGTTATTTCATAAGTTTTTAGCCTCCAGTTCTTGTAAAGTTTGCAGGCACAGAATAACACGTGTGCAGAAGTCCCAATCGGAATCAAGTCTGTAATCCAGTGTGTTAATCCTGAAAGGAGTGACATAATATGGAATGTTTAGTATTATGTGAATTTCCATTGTTCACTGAAAGTAACTTATTTGTTTCAAGATGGCAAAAAAGGGACTATGTTAAAATTTTATATAGTTAAGGAAGAGGAACTGTTTTTCATGTAATGATATTTGATGATTATTTGAAAAATCAAATTTTATTTGTAAAACTTTGTTTTTAATAAGCTATACAGTTGACAGGGGCATCCACAGAAAATTTTCTATGGTGGGGGGGGCCAAAGCTTGGAGACAAATAATTACATCAATAAAATTTTTTTTGGTTTTTTTTTTCTCAAGTAGATTATAGAATAGTATTGCATCAATAAAAAAACACATACATAATATATATGTAGATAATAATTTCAGTAATCACGTATAAGAATTGAATTCTCCGTCTATCTCTTGCAAACCTATTGATGACATTTTCAATAAATTTCTTCTTTACCGCTTCCTCTTCTAGTTTCTTCCTGTGCACACTAATCATACATAAACCTGATAAGCGAGTTTCTGAGATAGTGGACCTTAACCATGTCTTCACACGTTTCAAGGTGCTGAAACTTCTTTCAGTGGTACAGATCGTAACAGGTAATGTCATACCAATAGTTATTGCCGAATTAATAGAAGGGAAATAGTTGCAGTGTTCCAAAACTTCTGGTAAAGTTTGGGGAATATCAGTCGAAGGAAAATTTGTCCATTTTTCATACCACGTTGTTGCCTCTATTTCTAAATATTGTAAATTGTATTTTTTGCTTACTCTTTTGACGTTGTTTTGGAACTTTATTTTATCTATTTTTAGAATATTCTTGGGATGAAACCGAAAATGCTATTTCATTATCTAAGGAAAAATCTTGATTTTAAGGATAAAATTAAAAAATCTAAGTATGGGATAAATGTTGATTGCCGATAATAGTCTTCAGGTGTGATTCCAGGATAATTGTATCTATATTTCTGTATGGAACATCATCTAGGTATTTCTATTTTCATTGTTAATTTTTCAGCCATATCTAGTGAAAGCTTATAAATCTCTTCAGATTTTTCCCTATGAAATGCAAATATTTTAAGTAAGTCCTCAATATGTTGGTGAGCAGCTAGTAAATCTACATGTATGGCTTGTAATGTTTTGGTTATTGGTTCGAGAATAGCAGAATATTTTGATATTATATTTAAACAAATAATAAACATTGAAGTACTACATGATGTTACTAAGCGATGCGCTTGTTGATCCTGTCCAGTTCATAGAAATTTCTTCTAATTTATTGAAAATGAGTTTTTTTTCTTTGAAAAAACCGATATACTTTGATATTTCAAAGCCCATCTAATTTTTGAAAATAAAGGAATTGTTGGCACGATGGCTCTTTGTTTTGGGCTTTCTCTAAAAAATTTTACTATAGATTTTTATAATTCCTATTGTCTGGCAAACTTCTGGTACAATGTTTAGGTCATTCACAACTAGGTTTAATCTGTGAGAAGCACAATGTACGTAAGTAGCTTTTGGATATATATTTTTTATCTGGGCTTGAACACCAGCTTCCTTTCCTGTCATACTTGCACAGCCATCGTATCCTTGTCTAATTAATTTGTTCATATTCAGTACATTTATTTAAAATAGCAGAACTAATACTTTTTGCATCCATATCATAGTTTTTTGTAAATCCTAAAAATTCTTCCCTTATTTTTATTTTCGTCAACAAAAACCTAATGCCAAGTGAAAGCTGCCCTATCCCAGCAATATCTGCAGTTTCTTCTGCTAAGATTGAAAATCCAATAGATTTATTTGCAGCAGATAGCAGATACAATGCTCTCTCATATTTCCATTTCACAAAGTTCTATTAGTTGATGTTCAGTTCTTACAGAAGTGTACCAGGCATTTGCAGGAGTTTTCATCAAATGATCTTTTAAAATTAAGTCTCCCGCTTCAATCCGAAATTGAAATAAATCATATAAATTTCCAGAATCACTCCTTTTTGCCCATAATGGCAAATCATGTGTGGCACAAAATACAATGGCTGATAAAATAGAACCTAATTTAATTCTATAGGACTCTATAGTTTTTTTTGTATTGATTTATCAATTTGACAAATTATCTTTTTCTGGATGTTTGTGGATTGTTTATAAAAATCTGTGCATCGATGGCAGCTTCTTTGTGCAGTTGAGATGACATGTGATTTCTGGTGGCTTGGTTAAAATCTTTATATTTTATAAATGCACCTTGACAGCCCCGATGTACTTTTGATAAAAACAAAACGCAATATTTGCAAAACGCATCTTTTTTGTAGTTTTGAATAACACAACCATGGTGAGTATTTCTCTAACCAAGCAAATCTAAACTCTTTCCAGAAGAATCTTTTTTGAAATCATAGTCCTTCTTGGGAACATAAGTATTAGAAAGGATTTCAAATTTTAAAGTTTGTGTTATAACAGAAACTCCAACGTAAGAACCAATATCATATTCTAATAAATTATTTGATGAAATTGACTTGACAGAGTCATTTTGAATCGGATCAACTTGTGCATCCAAAGGCATACATTTTTCCTGCTCAATTTCTATTTTACGTCTTTTTGCATTTTTTTTTTTTTTTTTTTTTTGGGAAGAAAAAATTCCTTATATCCATTCTGAAAGAGGGGAAACACATAAGAAAATGTTTTTTTTTTTTTTTTTTTTTTTTTTAGAATAAAACTGTAAATACATTATTTTCATTTTATATTTTAAATATGCCGGTCATTTATATTCATTTCATTTTAAATATGCCGGTCATTTATATGACCGGCATATTTAACTAAAAATCAACTAATTAATTAATCCCAAAACCCTAAAATAAATTATTTCAGTTTAAAATTGAAAAAAAAATCATAAAACTAACAAGTAAAATAACATTAAATTACATACACTTATTTTTAAAAATGTATTTTTCTTTTTAAATTTGTTTCACTATAAATTTACAATTCACTCAGTGACTCACTAGACACAGTGGGCAAACGAACTGGTTGCTGTTCATAACAGTAATGAGCATTTTTTTTTCACAAATCAGAAAAAAATAAACCAAAAACAGGAACACGTGTTTTATTGCTGCAATAGATCAAACACGTGTTCTGTGGTTACCCCGCTGAGGGCTGGAACAGGCCAACCCCTAATTAAATTTTAAGGCAGAAAAAGTGTCCCATGGTTGACGGTGTAAGGTTGCATATCTCAATCGCTTATGTTTATAATTTGTGGAATTTTTTACTCTATCCAAGGGGGGGCCAAGTGCCCCATTTGCCCCTCTCTGCGGATGCCCATGACAGTTGCCATTATTAAAATCTGCATATTGAACACATACTGTATAAAAACTTGATACCATTTAGCAGAGGCATATGGTGCAAGAAAGCAGGTTTATACAGCATCAGCCAAAAAAAACGAAACCTTCCCATTTCACCCATCCATTCATTCCAAATGTTTGTCTAGTTCTGCCTTGAATTTATTTAAGCTATCAACTTCTACAACAACAGATGGAAGTTTGTTCCAGCAATCAACCACCTATTATCTAAGGCAAACTTCTGCACATCTGTTCTACGACTGTCTTTCCTCAGTTTGAATTTGTCCCCTCAGGTGATTAATCTGGGCAAAGAGGAAGAATCCCATCAGCATTGAGCATGCTCCTTATACACTTTAATCAGATCACTTTGCAGGTGCCTAGTCTCCAGACACTGTAATTTGCAAAACTTAAGCCTTTCTTCTTAAGAGCAATCCTTTGTTCCATTCACTAATCTTGTTGCCCTTCTCTGTATGCATTCCAGCAGCTGTACATCCTTCCTAAAATGAGGCCTCCAGACCTGTATACAGTACCCAAGGTGTGGCCTGACCATTGCCTTATACAAGGCAATGGTCAGGCAAGGGGATAATCACCTCCTTTTTCCTGCTAGAAAAATTCCTGTATATCATTGACAGGACACCATGAGCTACTCTTGCAAACTGTCTTCACTGCGCAGAAAACTTCCATATCTGATTGCACAATTACCGCAATAATTAAAGAGAAACACCAGCCAAGGAATAAAAAAATTTTTTACTATAAAAATAATGTGGTTTGCACCTTTTTTAATATAGTTAAAAATATACCGAAGCAATAAAATTATCTAAAATAAACTGGATTAAAAAACTGGATTTTTTTTTTTTTTTTTTATTCCTTGGCTGGTGTTTGTCTTTAATTATTGCAGTATGGAATTTCCCAGCCTCGTAGGCCTGTTTGAAGATGCACAATTACCCCCAGGTACTTTTCATTCTCTACCACCCTCAGTGTAGTACCACACAGTTGATACATAACTTTGGGGTTACTGCTGCTCGTATGCAATACTTTACATTTGTCAATGTTGTCACCTCTCAGCCCATCTGCTCAACTTTTCTAGATCCTGTTACGGTAGCATGTTGTCATTAGTGTGTCATTAACAACACTGCCAACCTTTGTATCATCTGCAAACTTAGACATTAAGCCTGCTATACCATCATCAATATCATTAGTAAATACAGAAAACAACAATGGACCCAACCCAACACTGAACCCTCGGGGTCTCCACTAATAATATTTGTCCACGAAGAGGGAGGAATTACTAAACAAGTACAGCTCACTGTTGAAAAAAAAAGCCGAATTAGGGTTGAATTTGAAAGTGTCTGCAATTCTGCCCAGACACAATAGGAGGGAGTATATGATGAGAGCCTTGTTGATCAGTTTGCCCCTGGAGAGATTGTGCAAGGTCTAGGGGTAGAATTTTTCTCAGCCTGGTCTGTGCTTGTTAACAGGAGAGACTGCTTCTACAAGGATGGGATACACTTAAGTAGAAAGGGTGCAAGAATATTTGCTGATGCTATCGAGACACTGTTAGGTAGGTCAGAAAATTGCTAGATTGGGGGATACACGGACTAATAGATTAACAGTAACCACTGGCAGAGGTTGAAAGTGATTCTTGCACTGCTATTGGAATGAGCAGCAGCCTGGAAAACACGATGCAGGGCATTTCGGAGACTGCTGGGAGTCTTTGCGGTACAAGTAAACACATGGGTTGTGTTAGGGTAGCTAAGAATAGAAACAGGTGCATGTATACTTGCGTACACACATGTAGGAGTTTGATAAATGAATTTGAGGTATTGCCCAAAACATCAAAGGCAGATATTGTTGGGATATCAGAGACTTTGTATCGCACAGATATAAGGAATGCAGAACTGGAATTTGGGGAGTACAATGTGTACAGGAAGGGAGGAGGGGTTATGTTATTAATTAAGAAACACAAAATCCATGGAAGTGAAGCCAGTCGAGCCGACCGGGCTAGCTGAGTGGGTAAAGTACCTGCCCGGCAACCCAAAGGTCGCTGGTTCGATTCCCGCCTCGGGCTTGGATCAAAGTACTGCAAAAACCTTGGGAGGTGCAATATGGCCACAGAAGCTGATGCGCCAACAACTACCAAATCAAAAAAAAGAAAAAAAAGCCAGTCGACATCACTTGACAGTGCAGTGTCGAGTCAGTTTGGTGTGACACAAGCATTGGGAGATCAAAATTGAGAGTAGGAGTGTGTTATAGGTCTAATGACTCTGATGAGTATAATAAACTGTACAGGGAAATAGTGTGGGCCAATAAATCAGTTTTATAATGGGGAAATTTTAATTTCCCAGATATTGACTGGAATTTATGGGTTGCACACACTAGCAAGGCTTTTGTGGATTTATTGGATGATTGTTTTCTACATCAGCATGTTTGGGAGGCAACTAGAGGGAGTAATACTCTTGATCTAATTATCAGTAGTGATTCTTCATGCATTAAGAATCTACAGATAAGGGAACCACTAGGTGGCAGTGATCACAGTGTGCTGAAGTGGGATTTACTCAGAGGTAACTACCATAAGGGGTAAAGGGAAGGGTTTTTGCTTTCGTAAAGGCAACTACGGAGGTCTGAGATCGTACTTAAATTCTATATAGTGGGACCAATTGATGATGTTACCAACCACAAATTCAAAATGGGAAGCATTCAAAGTATTAATTTTGAAGCTACTAGGCTTTACATACCAACTAAAAAATATCATTCAAGGTTTAGGCCTAAATGGATGTCAGATAAACTAATGAGATATGTGGCAGAGAAGAAAAATGCATGGGATACATACAAATTAATGGGTAACATGGAAGCCTGTGATAGATATAAGCTGGTCTGTAACCAAGTCACAAAGGAGGTTAGGCAAGCAAAGGCAGATTATAAGAAATCTTTGGCAAAGGATGCAAAGTAAAACAGCAAAGAGTTCTTTACCTATGTAAACTCTTGAAGGAAGGGGATGAATCAGATTGGTCCACTGGATATTGATGGTTCAACTGTTGATGATCCTGCTCGGGTGGCTAACAAACTAAATGAGTAATTTGCATCTACATTCGCATATGAGGAGTTATTCAGGGAGGGGAATGCCAGAGTTGAACTAAACTCTGGCAGTGAGCTTGATGATTTTGTAATAACTGAGAGGAAAGTGCAGGAGAAATTGTTGAAGATAAACATAAGAAAGGAACCTGGGGTGGATGGTATCTATCCTGTTATATTAAAGGAGGCAGCAAAGGAAGTAAGCAAACCCTGAGCCATAATTATGAGAGCTTCCTTGGACTCAGGAGGTACCCATGGACTGGAGATGTGCAAATGTGACCCCAATTCACAAAGGAGGATCAAAGGGCGACACAAGTAATTATAGACCTGTTAGTTTAATTTCTGTTCCAGGGAAATTAATGGAGGCACTGGTTAAAGAATCACTTTAGGATCATCTAGACAAGACTTCAGTTATAGCTCAGACACAGCATGGGTTTGTTAAGGGGAAGTCTTGTTTGACCAATTTGATTGGATACTATAATGTAGTCACAAAGCAACTGGATGAAGGGAATAACTTTGATATCATATATTTGGATCTTAGAAAAGCTTTTGATACTGTTGCACATGGAAGACTTCTGCACACATTGGAGCAGTGCAGCATTGGAGGCAAATTGCTGCTATGGATAAAGGGATGGTTAAGTGGGAGAAGACAGAGTGGTAATCAATGGACACTGCTCTTTGTGGACTAATGTTATTAGTGGAGTCCCTCAGGATTCAGTGTTGTGTCCATTGTTGTTTTCTGTGTTTATAAATGATATTGATGATGGTATATCAGGCTTAATGTCCAAGTTTGCAGATTATATGAAGGTTGGCAGAGTTGTTAATGACAGTATGCTGCTGCAACAGGATCTAGAAAAGTTGAATAGATGGGCTGAGAGGTGGCAAATGAAGTTTAACATTGACAAATGTAAAGTACTACATATGGGAAGCAGTAACCCCAGAGGAACATATCAACTCAGTGGTACTACACTGACAGTGGTACAGAATGAAAAAGACCTGGGGGTAATTGTGCAGGCAGATATGAAGTTTTCTGAGCAGTGCAGATAGTCTTCAAGAATAGCTCGTGGTGCCTTGTCAATAATATACAGGAATATTTCTAGCAGGGATAAGTAGGTGATTATCCCCTTGTATCAGGCCACACCTTGAGTACCGTCTGGAGGCCTCATTTTAAGAAGGATGTGGAGCTGTTGGAACGAGTAGAGAGAAGGGCAACAAGATTAGGGAATGGAACAAAAGGGTACTCTTACGAAGAAAGACTTAAATTTTACAAATTATAGTGTCTGGAGACTAGGCACCTGCGAGGTGATATGAATGAGGTGTATAAAGCCTGGAATGGTTTGAGCATGCTCAATGCTGATGGGATTCTTCAAATTGAGGAAAGACAGTAGTAGTATAAATGCGCAGATAGATGCAAGTGCAGAAGTTTGCCTTTAGTCAGCAAGTAGCTGATTGCTGGAACAAACTTCCATCTGTCATTGTAGAAGTTGATAGCTTAAATAGATTCAAGGCAGAACTAGACATCCACTTGGAGCAAATGGATGGGTGAAATGAGAAGGGTGTACAGTTTTTTTTTTTTTTTTTTTTTTGGTGGCTGTTGCTATATAAGCTTGCTATATTGCATCATGTGCCTTTGCTAAAGAGCAGTGTCCATTGATTACTACTCTGTCTCTCACTCAACCATTCCTTTATCCATTGTAGCAACTTAACCTTAATGCCATACCTCTCCAATTTGTATAGCAATCTTCCAAGTGCAACAGTATCAAAAGGCTTCCCCAGATCCAAGTATACTGGTTATTTGGTTGGTGGGTTTTTTTTTTAGGAGCATTAGCAACTAAGGCCATATTGCTCCAGGAATATGTGGCGGTCATTCCCTGACCTTTCCACATCTTCCGTATTTGGTGGTGACGGGCTCGAACCCCGGTCTAAATCAAGATGCGTGTGCTGTGCACTGCTGCTCCTTCCCACCTGGTTACAGAGGCATCCATCCAAGTATATGATATCAAAATTATTTCTTTGCATCCAGTTCCTTTTTTGACCAGATCATTGTATCCAATAAATTGCACAGACAACTTCCCTTAACAAACCCATGCTGTGCCCGAGCTGTAACTGAAGTCTTGTCTAGATGATCCTGCAGTGCTTCCATTAGTTTCCCTGGAACAGAAATTAAACTAACAGGTCTGTAATTACTTGTCACCCTTTGATCCTCCTTTGTGAATTGGTCACATTTCCACATCTCCAGTCCATGGGTACCTCCCCTGAGTCCAAGGAAGGCTCTCATAATTATGGCTAAGGGTTTGCTTACTTCCTTTGCCACCTACTTTAATATAACTGGATAGATTCCATCCACCCCAGGTTCCTTTGTTTATCTTCAACAATTTCTCCTCAACTTTGCTCTCAGTTATTATGAAATCATCTAGCTTACTGCCAGAGTTTAATACACCTCTGGAATTCCACTCCTCCTCATGTTTAAATATAGATGCAAAATATTCATTAGTTTGTTAGATATCTGAGCAGGATCAACAGTTGAACCATAGATATCAAATGGACCAACCTGATTAATCCCCTTCCTTCTAGAGCAGCGGTTCTCAAACTTTCTGAGCCCATGCCTCCCCTGACCTGTAAAATTTTCCCGTTGCCTCCCTTGAAGTAAGGCATCTATAATCGTGCAATTTCTTATTTTTAATATGTTGATACAATAATTATTAATACTATATGAAATAATAAGCATCTGCAGTTCTAAATTACATTAGTAATTTAGAACTACATTACATTAGTAATTTAGAACTACAACTTCTAAATTACTAACGATTATTATCAGTAAGTAATCACGCCAAAAACAATAAAAAACACAATCGCACACCGCTGAAACCATATTTTCAACCATGTAGCTAATGCTATACTATGCAATCTACCTATATATGTCATACATAGTACACACTAAATTATATATATTACATTACATCATATCAATCATAACTCATCAATCCATTTCAGCAAAATATATTTTTTCCAAATGTTTATATCAAATTTAGGTGAGATAGGTGGCGGAAAATGCTTTAAAAAAATAGGTTATAAAATTTAATGTTATGTTATGAAAGTTTATTTATATGTATATATTTTTTTATTTATATATGTTATGTTATGAAAATTACATTTCTGTTGAACTTATCGCGCCTCCTTTTGCACTAATCTGCACTAATCCCCAAGGAGGCGCGCCTACCAGTTTGGAAATCGCTGTTCTAGAGTTTACACAAGTAAAGAACTCTTTGCTGTTTTTCTTTGCATCATTTGCCAAAAGATTTCTCGTAATCTGCCTTTGCCTGACTAACCTCCTTTGTGACTTGATTATAGACCAACTTATATCTACCATAGGCTTCACTGTCACCTGTTAATTTATATGTACCCCATGCATTTTTCTTCTCTGCCACATATCTCAGTTCATTTGACATCCATTTAGTCCTAAACCTTGGATGATATTTCTTAATTGGCATGAAAAGCCTAGTAGCATTCCAAGATTAATTCTTTGAATGCTTTGCATTTAGCTAAATTAACTGAATAAGCAAACTCTGTTTTGTCCTTCTATACAAAAAATATGAAGTTTTTCAAAATAAGCACAGGCATTTAAACTCTTGTAGCATGAAGCATTTTCTCAGAATCTTTACTTTGGTTTTTAATATATTTACTTGCATTTGTTCAGTTATTTAAATAATATAAATTTCTGTTAATTTATTAAATTTTCAGAAATTATATCCTTATAGAAGTCCCAAACTTTTAAACCTTTCATCCCCCCCCTTTAAAGTATTTTATAAAATTCATGCCTTTCACCTCTTCCAGAACTATTGAAAATGAACAGATTTGACAAATTTAGCATATGTTTGATTTTTATGAGTTGTAAAATTATGCATACTTTTATGTTAATGTGTACTATATACTACAGCATATGCAATCCTAAATATTGAATTAAAACATGCTTCATACCTGGATCAGGTGGTTTGTGAATAATTTGTTTTAAAAAATTGTTGAAAAACAATATGCTCATCCAAAACACAGTATTGCACCCCCAGGGGAGCATGCCCTACACTTGGGAAATTCTGCCTTATAGTAAGTTGAAATCATTGTTAGTGAAAATACAAATAGTACTGTGCCCACCAATTAAGCAGGTCTCAGATGCAAAAATACCTGCTCCCCTAAAGTATTAATGGTCAGAATCCAAGTCATTTGTTTCCTTTGTGAAGATCTGTGCCTACACATTTGGAAGTAGTTGTTATCTGATGTTGACTTTACCTTATTGTTCAATGTAAACTCATTCACTTTTCCAGCAATGCTCCAAATTCACCTGTTTTGTAGTCACTTTCTTGAAAGTCCTGAAAAAAGTGTAGCTGCTATCATTTCATCATCCAACTGAAATTTCTTTCAGTTAAGATGGTGTTTTTTTTTTTTTTCACCCCCCCCAAGTAAAGAAGCATTATAGTGCCCCAGCCTACTAATAGTGGTTTTAATTTACATATAACGAAAGTTAAGTTTTTGGTAGGAAGATATTCTTCAAAATACTGTTTGGCTGCTTGTTTAGAAGTGATACATTTGGTCACTAATTGAGGCCACCTGTCTGAGGATGGAACCAAATTTTTCTGAAACTGTTCACAACAGTGCCTTTTGAACTTATAATGAATAACGGATTTATCTACTAGTGATGCTATTCCATTAAAAACAATAGTTACTTTAGGTTGACTTGTGGATAAATGTAGTTTTTTAAGGAGCCTGTGTCATGCTCTCTCACAGGGGTGAAAATATGGTCCACAGGCAGTAAAAGCAGAAAATACTAATGCAGAGTGATGTTATTTCCCAATTTTTTTTTTAAGTCTTCAGTTAAAGAATTAGTGGAAATCAGGTGGGTCTTGATCTGTTGAGTATGATGGGCCGATCATTGATTCATAGCCAGCCTGATGAGTAGTGCCCATACAACAGCCGATGTTTTAATGGGTGCATTGTCCTGGTGATGAAACTAAATGCCTTTAGTCAGCTTTCCTGGCCTCCTTACCTTGATTGCATCTCATAATTTAGTATCTAAAATTAGCATAGTATTGTCCATTTATTGTTTGTCCCTTTTGGAAGGTAGTCTACCATGATTTTGAATCTACCATCATCCAATTTGAATCCCAAAAAAGTACATGATATTACCTTGCCTGCCAATAGGACTAACTTTGCCTTATGGTAGTGGTAAATCAGCATGCTTCTGTTGGGTGGAAACCTTTTTTGTTCTGTCAAAATAACAGATTCATTTGACTCTTCTGTTTCTCTAACAGTAATTTGACAATCATCCATCACTGTGACATGAACTTTATTGTTGTTTTATAGAGTGGTTGCTGTTTGTCTTTGAACAGCACAAAGGAAAACCCACAGAAGGGTTAAAATGTGTTATATATTTAAATTGGGAAATTTAAATGTTAATTGTTATTCTATATAATGAATTTTTTTTTTTTTTTTTTTTTTTAAAACCAATCCAGTGAAACATGTCCATATGCAAGTTATCTCCATCCTGCATTGAACCATTCCCTTTTAATGAACATAACTTGTTAAGCTTCATTCTTTTATTATCTTTGTTCGTAGAATCATGATCTCCAGTTCTCTTGTTTTTCTTTTATTTCTGTTGCTTCATCTGCAGGTAGGTATGCCAGTGAAAGTCTTCTATATATATAAATTAAATTAAGCATTATTGTATTGTTGCTAATATTTTCCCATTTTATTATTATCATCATCATGAACTTGGTCTGGCTTAGGTCTTTTAAGACCTGTTCTGTTGTAGCTCTTGGAGGTGGTCTTGATCTTGCCATCGTTGTCTTGGCAGACCAACATCTCTCCTGCCTGTAGGTTTGTAGTTAAAGGCTAATTTTGGGATCCGGTCTGGGTTCATTCTTTCTATGGGGCTGATCCATTTTTCCTGATGCCGTTTTATGTCATTTATTATGTTATCTGCTTTTAATTTCTCGCGGATATCTAAATTTCTTTGGTGGTCTAGTCTTGTAAAGCTTAATAATGGTCTTAAAAATCTCATTTGTGCTGCTTCTAGTTTGTGTGCATCTTTCTTATTTATGACCCAAGTTTCATAGCTGTAGAAGAGGGCTGGTTTTGAAGTGATGTTGTGCAGTCGTAATTTTGTTTCAATTGTCATTTGTTTTCCGAAGTGCCATTTAATCGTTCCATTCATTTTATTATATTTTTGTAGTTTAGTGTGGATGTCTTTCCCTTCATTTGATGAAGGGAAAGAATTTCCCTGAATTTCCCAAATAGGTGAAGTCAGATATTTGTTCTATTATTTTATCATCAATAACAATTTTGACTCTTTGTATGTTTTTCCACATAATCCCATTGATTTTGTTTTTGAGGTGGAGATTTTCATCTCTTAATTTTTATCTATTTTATTAAGTTCATTTGCTGCTGTCTATAGTTCATCTTTGGATTTTGCAATTATTATTACTTGATCATCAGCATATAATAAATATAGTTTGGATTTTATTCCTGTTGTTAAACTGTATTCCGTTGTTAATTGTTTGTTTCCATTCTTTAAGAATTTTATTGATGTAGATATTAAATAAATTTTGTGATAGTCCACATCCTTGTTTGACTCCTTTATTGGTGTTAATTGGGTCTGATAGTTGGCCATTCGAATATTTTATACAGACTTGAGTTTTTATATAGGCTTTGGATTGCTTTCTGGAGTTGGGTTGGAATATTTTCTTCATGTAGAATCTGCCAAAGTTTTTCCCGGTTTACATTGTCATGCTCTTTCATAATCAATAAAGAGCAGAAATGTTGGTAGATTGAACTCTTCTTTTCTCCAAAATTTGTTGTAGTGAGAAAATGGCATCTATTGTGCTTCTCCCTTTATTGAACCCACATTGTTCTTCTAAGAATTGTTCACTGTATTTATTAAGATTATTCTTTAGTATATTAGAGTATAGCTTTGCAGCAGTTGATACCAGTGCTATCCCTCTGTAGTTGTTAGGGTTATTTCTGGAGCCTTTTTTGTGTAAATTGATTACTATTCCTGTTTCCAGATTTTGGGTATCTGTTGCTTATGCCATATGATGTTAAATAATTTTAGTATTGTGTTTTTTAATAAGGTGCCCCCATATTTAAATAGTTCTACATTCAAATTGTCTATGCCTGGGTTTTTTGATTTTTGTAATATTAACTCTAGTTCTTCCATTGTTATATTTTCTTCATCTTTGGTTATCGGATTCATCTTCCAATTCCATAGTGCCTGGGTTATACCATAGTTTGGAATAGCGTTGCTTCCATTCTGCTTGGGAGATGGAGTTGGTTTTTATTTGATCATTTGTGTCTAGTTGTAATTTCTTAAATTTTAAAACCTCTTCTCTGTGGGCCTGTGATATCATTAGCATTAGTCGAGGCATATGATGCAAGAAAGCAAGCTTATGCAGCATCAGCCAAAAAAAAAACACACAAACCACTCCCATTTCACCCCTCCGTTTGTTCGAAATACCTGTCCAGCTGAGCCTTAAATTTATTTAGGCTATCAACTTCCACAACAAGGGATGGAAGTCTGTTCCACCAACCAACTACCCGCTGGCTAAAGGCAAATTTCCACACATCTATCCTACATCTGTCTTTCCTCAATTTGAATTTATGCCCTCTCAGGCGATTATTCTGAGCAAGAGGAATAATCCCATCATCATTGAGCATGCTCAAACCATTCAAGGCTTTATACACCTCTATCAGATCCCCTCGCTGGTGCCTAGTCTCCAGACACTGTAATTTGCAAACCTTAAGCCTTTCTTCGTAAGAGCAACCCTTTGTTCCATTCACTATTCTTTGTTGCCCTTTTTTGTACTCGTTCCAGCAGCTCTACATCCTTCTTGAAATGAGGCCTCCAGACCTGTATACAGTACTCAAGGTGTGGCCTGACCGTTGCCTTATACAAGGAAATAATCACCTCCTTATCCCTGCTAGAAAAATTCCTGTATATCATTGACAAGACACCATGAGCTACTCTTGCAGCCCATCTGCTCTGCTCAGAGAACTTCATATCTGCCTGCACAATTACCCACAGGTCCTTTTCATTCTCTACCACTGTCAGTGTAGTACCACAAAGTTGATACATTGCTCTGGGGTTACTGTTTCCCAGAGTACATTTGTCAATGTTAAACTTCATTTGCCACTTCTCAGCCCATCTGCTCAACCTTTCCAGATCCTGTTGCAGCAGCATAGCATCAGTAGTGTCCTTAACAACCCTGCCAACCTTTGTATTGTCTGCAAACTTAGACATTAAGCTTGATATACCATCATCAATATCATTTATAAACACAAAAAACAATAATGGACCCAACACTGAACCCTGAGGGACTCCACTAATATCATTAGTCTATGATGAGCAATGTTGCATTTAGATATGGCATTCTAAAGATTTAACAAATTTATCCCAGTCATCTCATCGGATTCTTCTGATTAGTTTTCTCTCTTCTACTCTAAGCTTTTATATTTTATGTGTAAACGTAGGTCTTTAGTTTGTAGGTCTTTTTTTTTTTTTTTTTTTCATTAATTGTTTGCTTCAATTCTTCATTCCAAATTTTTAGCCAGTTTTTATTTATTATAGGTTTATATGGTCCTTGAGGTTGTCACAGACATTCTCTCAGATATGCCAGACAAGCTGTACTTGCTACCTGGGAGTCTAAAACGCTGATGGAACTGATATTCGGGTGACACTCAAGTCAAGTGGACCCAATTTCGGCGAAGTCTGGACGGTCTGACAGCCAAATCCTCTGCTTGCACCTTCACGATGGTGGGACTGTTAGTAATCCTGGGTATAACCTCCATGCACAAGTATATGGTGGGTGACCACCCAAGTGTGAACCAACGTAAGTAGGGGTCGAGGTGTGGCGCCCACACCACATGGAGGAACGGCGCCCCTCTATGTTACCAGGCAGTACTAGGTGGTAGATGACTCTCATCAACCGGTGAAATACCACCACTTTGCTTATTGGAGGCTTGAAGTGGTGAAACCCATGTTTAGTCTCTAGAGCTAAGGTCTGGCCAACCCTTCCCTATCTCTTTAATCATGCAGTATGATTGATGATTTTTGAGGTTATGATGAATGTCGTGGCGAGATCCAATATTCCTTACATTTCGAGGGTACAGCTCTAAAACAGTGTTCGCAGGCCAGCTGCTAGTTAGTACACCGGACCAAACCTATTGGTAACTCTCTAGGAGGCTTCCGGATCAGCTAGTGTATAATCTTGCTACCTCTACTCTGCCAGATAGTGACTGGAGGGAGTCCGAGTAGTGTGTATGCGGGGAGCATTGTCGAGGCCACGTTATGTCAAGGATCTGGGTATATTCTTACCACATGTACGCCATATCCAAAAATTTCATTACTTCATACAGCATGTCCCACCCACTTTTTCTTACTATTGAATACACCATGAATTGTCAAAATAATAGAGCAAGCTTATCTGCGAAAAGATCTAAACCTCCCAAGGACTTCCTAATTCATTTCACAAATATACGTGGTCTTGATTCTAATCTCAACGATGTCCATTTCCACTTGCAGTCTTCCAAACCCCATGTACTTTTTCTGACTGAATCTCAGTTATCGGTTGATTCAACTACTGCTCATCTCAGATGTCCAAATTATTTGCTGTGTGATTCCTTTTGCCTCAAAGGTGGTACTTGTGCATATGTCCGTTCTGATATTCCCTGTCAGAGACTTGGCAATTTGGAATCTCCTCTCTTTGATCTTCTCTGGCTTAAAATTTCTCTACCTCATTGTGTCAAATTCATCTGTTGTCTCTACCGTTCTCCCAACTCCACTAATCACTTGGAGCTCTTTGACTTCCTCTCTTTGCAACTTGACTTTCTCCAGTCCAACTTTCCTAACAGTGAGGTAATTTTCCTTGGTGATTTTAATGTTCACAACTTCAACTGGCTTCCATTTTCTAGTCACACCGACCCAGCAGGTCGAGATGCTGAGGCTTTTGCAATTACTAATGACCTAGCACAGATTGTTCATTTACCTACAAGAATACCGGACAATCCTAATCATACAGCCAATACGCTTGATCTTTTTCTCACAAACAACCCTTCTAAGTACAAGGTCGAAGTGAGAGGTCCTTTAGCCACTTCAGATCACAACTTGATGATTGTCTCTTCTCCAATGGAAGAGACAATCCCAACCTCGCTATTCCCAACCTCGTATTGTTTGGCATTACAAGAATGCAAAATGGGATGACCTGCGAGACTTCTTTTCCTTGGTCTGATTACTGTTTCAAAACTTCTGATGTCAACGTTTCCTCAGAACGTGTCAGTGAAATTATTCTTGCAGGAATGGAATCCTTTATCCCACACTCCACTTTAAAATCTCGTCCTTTATCTAAACCTTGGTTTTCCAATAAATGTGCTAAGGATGTCCCACAGAAGAATGCTGCATATAGCAATTGGCTTGTTTCTAATTCTTCAGTTTCATTTTCTGCCTACACCAAAGCTCGCAACAATTGTAAAGCAGTTATTAATCAGTCCAAGCTAAAGTTTTAACAGGCTAAGAGTAGAAAACTTGCTTCTTGCCCTAATGGTAGCAGAGTATTCTGGTCTCTTGCCAAAGTTATTGGCCGCAACTTTTGCCCATCTCTGCTCCCACCTCTGTCCAAACCAGATGGTTCTGTTGTCACTTCAGCCAAGGATAAAGCTGACCTGCTAGCATCCCATTTTTCTTCCAGCTCATATATTAATGATCTTGGTAAAACACCTCTCACCATTCCTAACACGCTCCATTCAATGCCTCCTGTGGTCTTCCGTCAAAAGGATATCAGAAGGATTTTGATGAATCTTGATGCTAAGAAAGCTCCAGGTCCTGATGGTATTTCTCCACTTGTTCTCAAAACCTGTGCTCCTGAACTTACTCCTATTCTTTGCCGCCTTTTTTCACTTTCTTATTCCAAAGGCGTTTTTCCTTCTGCTTGGAAATTTGCTCATATCCAGCCAGTTCCTAAAAAGGGTGACAAATCCCTCCCATCCAATTATCATCCCATTGCAATTACTTCCACTCTTTCTAAAGTAATGGAGAAATCAATTAACCGCCAACTCTTAAACTACCTAGAAACCTTCCGTCTGATCAACGATCGCCAGTATGGATTCCATCAGTGTCGATCCACTGGTGATATTCTGGCTTATGTTACCCATTTATGGAGTAATTTGATGGAAAGGTTCGGTGAAACACAAGTAGTTGCTCTTGACATCTCAAAGGCTTTTGATTGCGTTTGGCATAAAGGTCTTCTAAACAAGCTTCCATCTTATGGTTTGCCAACTGTTTTTAGTAATTGGTTATCCAGTTTTCTGTCTGATCGCTCACTGAGGGTGATGGTAAATGGCTCTCTGTCTTCTAACTTCTCCACTAATGCCGGTGTCCCCCAAGGTTCAGTTCTTTCCCCCACTCTTTTCCTCTTTTATATCAATGACCTTCTTCCATTGACTGGAAATCCTATCCATAGTTTTGCCGATGATAGCACATTGCATTCAACTTTCCATTTTGAGAAACCTTGTCCCGCTCAATCAGTTTCAAGTTCTCAAATCTGCTGCCAATTCCTTAAATGCCGATCCTCGGGTAATTCTCCAGTGGAGCAAAGACAACTTAGTTGATTTCAACCCTTCTAAAACTCAGTCTTTTCTTATATCTCGCAAAAAGGATTCTTCTGCTCCTATGCTTAACTTTAGTGACACTCTGATTTCTAGGCAAAATGATATCTCTTTTGGGGATTACCCTGACTTCTAATCTCTCTTGGCACAAGCACATTACAAATATTGCTTCCTCTGCATCTAAAAAACTTGGTTTTCTCTTTCGCTCTCGGCGTTACTTTTCTTCCAAACAGCTGCTCACTCTGTATAAATCGCAAATCCGCCCTGCCATGGAATATTGTTCCCACATCTGGGGTGATGCCCCCAAAACCTCTCTCAGGCTTCGTGATTCCATTCAGAAGAGGGCAGTTAGGTTAATTAATGATTCATCTCTAACAGAGTCTCTCCACTCGCTTTCTCATAGAAGCACTGTTTCTGCTGCATGCCTCTTCTACAGATACTTCCATGGGCACTGTTCTTCTGAATTTGCTTCTATAATTCCTGCTCTCTCTTTCAAAACAGTCCGAACACGTGCCGCCACCAGCCAACATCCATTTACTGTCCAGCTTCAAACCCACAGAACCAACTTTTCATCTTCCTCATTTATTCATTCAACTGCCGTTTTCTGGAACAACCTTCCCTCATATGTATTTCCTGAAAATTACAATCTACAGAAGTTCAAGTCCAATGTCAACAAATATCTTCTTTCGTCTTCTCAACCTCCAACTCAAGCACGGTACTAAGTACTATAGGTTCTAATACCTCTCGTGTTTGGGGTTCACATAAAAAAAAAAAAAATATCCAAGACTTTCTTCAGCAGCTCCCAGAATTGATTTTTTTATGTTTGACCAGATTTTCTCAACATTATCACTTTCATCTGATTTGAGTTAGTCTTTCAATCGACTTTCATACAGGAATTTAGTGCTTTCATCTTCCAACAAATGTTTTTTAATTTCTTAGTAGTTTTTGTTGGTATTTTTTTATTTTTATTAAGATAATTTCTTTTTATTTTGAAAGTGCTTTCTACTGGTAGTGATCACTGCCTCTGAATACTGTCTCTAATTTTGTTATTTTAAATTTTCATTAATGATAATTAATCTATTATAGACTTTGTTTCTTGCTTCCCATGTGAATTTATGGATATTCTTGTGTCTGAAAAAGGTATTTGTAATTTTAAGTTTATTAAAAATGCAGCAGTCTATCAGGCACCTTAAATTATTGTTCACCATGGGTTTGCCTTCTGATCCTATACTATTATAACTATGAAATGTAATTAATGAGTTCTTTGTGCTGTTATTTTATTTTATTATTATTTTTTTTAAGATTTTAACCCACTGTAGTTGTTATTTACAACTGTAACAGACATGGTGACATGGAGTCAGCTTTTTGAATTCTGCTTGCAGTATACCATACTATTGCTTGGTTTTTTTTTTTTTTCCTAATGAATTGCAATATTTATTAAATGCTTTAATTTTTTAATGAAAACCCAAAAATTTTTCTTTTTACACCTGTGTTCAACTTAACTTTTATTTTGTTAGTTGGGGTTATAATAAAATTGAAACCATTAGTCACTTCCATTTTCAGGTTTGGAAAACTATTAAGTGCATGAAAATTGAAACCAGTGCATGTACAGCTATTAGTATATTTTGTCAAATAAATTAATAATTAAACATAAAGGAAACAAACTACAGAATTTCAGTAGTAGTAATAATGGCAACTTTCTAGTGAGTAATTTAATTTTTCTATTATAGCAAAACTGAAAATAGCAGTACAAAGCAAGGTTTAAAAAAAAAAAAAAAAAAAAAATCTGGCAGTATGTTTCACTTCATTACTTTACTTCAAAACACAAATTACATTTTCATTATATAAGAACTCTATTGCATACAAAAGGCACACGCTGTACACAATACCCTTCACAGCTACAAGCCAGGGGTTTACAATAAAGGCTAATACAATGTAATAAACAAGGATGAGATGAGAGGGAAAAAAAAACAATATTATTGCTAATTATACAAGTGTAGGTTTAAACACTGGAAAAAAATTGAAAATATTTACATAGCAGCATGTTATCAAGTTAAAGTATTCTCCAGGGAACAGTCCTCTTACAGTGCTGGAGTCATCTGAGCAGGTGCAGAAAGCTGGAACACTGTGGTGATGGATCCATGGCAATGATGTAAAAGTCCTTTGGAGCAGGTTCTAATGTCCTGTGACGTTGTTCTGAGAAGGAAGTCGATGGAGTAAGTTCTGCCTGTATTTTTTTATCCAATGCGAACTTGTAGAGGTTGCCATCCAGGGAGTGTATGTACTGCAGCATTTGCACAGGTAAGAACCGATTGGATAACTTTAACTGGTTTGGGTGGCCTGAAGGACTGGATTGGCCCGAAGGCTTGGTACTGGGATTCTCCATCTTCAGTTAGCCCAGAAGTCTGGTTCCGAAATAATGCCAACCATCATTTTTACAGCAAAGAAGAGTCTTCTCTCATGGATAATGGCAGGAAGATGTCTGATGTTTAGAGCTGCCACTGTCTGGGTTGTCCTTGATGCAGGGGGAAGACAATTTCCATACGGCCCACTTCAATAGCCAAAATTCGCCCGCAAAAATCAGTCTCAGATGCGTTGTGGCAGTTGAGGTCCAGACTTCTGTGCCATAAAGTATGATCAGATAGACAACATGTCTTAATATATCTGCACCCAACGGCCTGTCGTGGACATGCCTAAGTTGCTGCTTAAGCATCCACCGGAGTCAACAGAACTTTATTTGCAGATGGTCTGTGTGGTAGAAAGGGGAACTTCTGGTCAAATATAACGCCCAGATCAGTGTGTTGCTGAGCAGCAGAAATCACAGATCCTCTTATATTGGGTTGCACCATTGTTGGGTTGCGTTTGAGCGAGAAAGTCAACTGTTTCAACTTCTCAGGATTGATGTGAAGGCCGAAACCGGAGAGGAAGGCCTCGAGGTTTGGATTTTCTGTATGATCAAGGCATTTGTGTAGTCAGCAGTGTCTCCAGGGTTGATAGCAGTGAACAGCTTAAGGTGATAATCAGTTCTGCCCATCACGAAAGGCAGAAAAACAGCTGAGAACAAGATACCACAGAGGACCCCGCCTTGTGGGACTCCAGCTGTAATAGTCCTGATGGTGTGGCGCAGATTGCCATCGCGAACAATAATGGTCCCGTTCTCAAGCATTGTCTGAATAAACCAGAGCACGTCTCCGCCAATGAGGTAATACTCACATAGTAGCCTTGCCAACACGTGAACGGATACGGAATCAAATGCTGCCTGGACATCGATATAAGTAACGGTGACTTCCGAACAGTGCTCAAATGCCCTATGATCACCAAAATCCACCTTCCTTCCAGAACTAAATTAACAATCTTTACCCAGACATCAAGTTTAACTATTAAGTGAATAGCACCATTTCTTTCCAGGATGTATCGTTTACCAGAATGCAGAATACATGGACTTAAATGGCCAGAAACAAAAAAAGTTGTGTGGTGTTTTTTTTTTTTTTTTTTTTTTACTACTATTCTAACTATCTATACCCCACAAAAAAAATATCATTAGAAGCTTCACACAATACCTCAATGATGTTGAAGTTGGTTCTACTTGTGAATATTGCCATATGAAACTGTCTCATACAAGGGTCTGTATTTAACCTTCTAGCTGTTACCCTGGTGAATTTTAGTATTCACATTTAATCTGTATTATTAGTTATTTTTTAATTGGAAAGCTATAGTGGTAAAAACTATGGCTATGTTTGTTAAAAATTGAGTCTTACAAATATTAAATGCTCTATTAATTTTGATAGAGCTTTGGTTTCCGCTTCAGTATTGTCAATCCACATCGTTACTTCAAAATTTGGCTGTAAGATAGTTGGGGAAACTTTAAGATATTTGTTTGTACTATCCAATATAGTGTCAACACGAAGAATAAAATTTTAAAGTGTACCATTTTAAACTATTCCTTTTTGTTTTTTCCCAACTGTCTGGTGAACTAAATTCACCAATAGTACATGCAGCTGATGGATTTGAATTTGGAATACCTGCTAGAAAGTTAATGACACCTTCTCTCATATGCACATCAACAAAATCAATGAGAGAGGAGAGAGTATCTTTTCTGGTTTACCTGGAAGATATAGGGAAATGTCTTCTAGTGTTACAAAAAGTTCTGTTCTTCCTTATTTCAGTGAGTTGTAATATTTTTGATTTATCAAATATGTGCCTATAGAATTTGTTGAAAGCATAATTTCATTGTCATTGATTTCCATAATTCGTATATTTTTAGTATAAGACAATAACAGCATTTTCATATTTACTATAATTTGTGCCTTTTCTTAGTTACTGCAAAATATGTTTGGTTAATTCTCCTCATGATCTGCTCTTGAATAAGTTAATGAAAACGCTAGCTAACCCAAGAAATTATTTTTTGTAAGTACTACAGTCTTCAAATGTATATAGTATCAAATGCCTACTCCAGAATAAAGAAAAAGATAAAATATATATATATATATCTTCAATTTTATGTGACATCGTAATATTCAGCCATTACCATAATAAGACTGTTGCAGAGTAGCTCCTTGGAGGAGAGAGAATTTAATTACAAAAGAAAATGAAATTGTTTTGTCCATCCACATTGTACTTCACAGTGATGCAGAATGTTAAATGCTTTTTCCATATTTCTAAGAAAAATTTACACAAATGGAATTCAAATAATTAAAATGCAAAAATCGGGTCTTTACCTTTGAAAGTTAATGCTGATTTGTTTAATGCACAAGGATGGCTTTCCCTGTTTTAAAATTATTCAACATCAAGGTGAAGCATTTAGTATTTTGCATGTTATACTAGGTATGATGTTACTTGATATTGTTGAATAATTTTTAATAATGATACTAGGGGACTTTGCTGCTTGTTTGCCAACCCCCGCTCATGCTTTTCTACATAAAATATAGAGGTATGATGGAGTAAGTTAAATCTTTTCTACGTAAAAGTCATACCTGTTGAAACGCACTGATCGATATCTAATCAGGAAATGACCTAGGTAATTATTTACCTATGCATTTGTAGTGACATAATTGTCCTGCCCATTTGTACAATGTGACTTGCATCCTTCTCCCATTGGCTACCCCCCACCACGCAGCATTCTCAAGGTTGAATAAATATCACTATGTAATTATTTACCTCCATTTACGGCGCCTCCGTAGCCAGGAAGGAGCAGCAGTGCATAGCACACGCTTCTTGATTAGACTGGGGTTCGAGCCCGTCACCACCAAATACGAAGGATGCAGAAAGGTCGGAATGAGCACTGCATATTCCTGGAGCAATATGGCCTTAGTTGTTAATGCTCCTAAAAACCAAATAACAACCACCTCCATTTAAATAGGTCACTTAGGAAAAGGCCTTTTGCATTCAGGTTCCATAATGCATGAGGAATATTGTTGCATCCGAAAGAGCAGGACTAAAATATATACAAAATGTTACAATGGAACATCAAATGATGCTGGGCATGGTCATGTGTTAGGCAGTGAAGTACGTTCATGAGTTTGGTGAACATTGTGGAGGCAGTTGTCTTGCAATGCAATGAACGTTGGCATGCATCCCATGTATGCTCTCTACATTGTTGACAGTAAGTGTCTGATCCTGCTTGGTAACACATTTGTGTGCCTTCCATTTAACATTCACCAACCTCTTGCACATGCTTCACTGTCTAATACATGACCACGCCCAGCATCATTTCGATGTTCCATTGTAACTTTTTTTTGTATATTAATGTCAGCTGACAAAGGGACTATAATTCCGATATGGTAGAGGTATAATTGTAAATAGTTTAGTTTTTTGTAAATATTTGTATAATAATATTATACTAACATTATAATGCACTGATCAAAATCTAATCAGGAAAATGACCTGTGTAATTATTTACCTGTACATTTGTAGTGACTTAATTGTCCCATCTTCTCCCATTGGCTCAAATAAATATCACTAGGAGGAAAATGTTTTCATGTCTAAAGATATCTTTTAATTTCAGTTTGCTTTTAGTGCATAATATCTTCATACTAAATACATTACAATTTAGTAGGTAGATAAACAGCTTCATTTGGGGGGCAAAATTGAAAGAAATCTGTCCCTCTCATACATTTAACTAGTACAAAATCGTGTGTTATGGTGCTATAATTTTTCAAATAGGCAAAAGAAAAAAAATATTAGACATAATTGTAGAGAAAAGAAAACAAAACATGCGTATTGGATGTAATAAAAATATCAATACAAATAATAGTAAGGTAATCATTTAATAATATGATTAAAAAATTTATTTATATAAATAAAACAACGAAAATGGTATTACTATGAAAGGTAAAAAAAACTATCCAAATAGTAAGAGGGGGTAATCATCAGGCACATCACTCAGTGAGATGGTTAGTGCTGCTTTTCAGATATCAGAGTTTCAATATCTGGTTGAAGTGGTGATAGTTTTGACCTTAAATCTAGTTCCACATCTAGCTTGTTTCTGTACATAGATTTCAGTGCAACAAGTGCAGAAAATCCATTTTCAGAAACATGTGAGAAAGGCATCAAGAACTTCACAGTTTTATCAGATAGTTCTGGATACTCTCAAAGAATGTGCAGCCAGGAGTCATCCAGATTCTTTTGAGTGGAGACTCTGTAAAGAGTTATCACATGAAAGTTTTAAGTTACCTTGTTCTTTTTATGTCGGCATTGTGACATAAAAAGAATTATCGACACTCACAAATGGGGTTTCTAATGCAGTCATATCTTCAATCAGGATCAGGAAAATATGCATGCAGCTGTATCTGGAGGCTTTGCAAGTGTTCACTTATGCTACAATTTTGTTGAGATTAAAAAAAATCTTAGACATGAAAGTGATATGTAGTTTGACTAGTTTAGAAGACAGTAAAAGAGTTGATAGGTGGTAATTATGGTTGTCTGGACAACATTCATTGTGTGAAACAACCCTTTGGAGTTAGTTGCTGTGAAAAAAAAAAAAAAAAAAAAAAATAGTGTAAATCTGTTTTTCAATAGGATATCTTTTTTTTGTTTACAGTCAGAACATGAAATGCAGGCTTCCTAACAGTTATAGCAGCATGTGACACTTCATGGTGAATTTTTCCAACTTGTGTGATAACTAAAATTTTTTTTTTTTTTTTTTTTTTTTTTTTTTTTACCCTTGAAAGTTTGATATCAAGGAATACTGAAGCATTTTGTAACGATACAAATTTTAAAAAGCGATCTGTTATTCTCAGAGCATGCTTTTTTTTTCTCTACATATAATATAAAATGAGTGTGAAGTTTGTTTTGACACCAGTTTTTGAAGTTTATAATGCAGCTATCAATATATATATATATATATATATATATATATATTTAAAATAAATAAATGCACAAGGCATAATACTTTAAGAGTTTGGTATCTATATAATATCGGTGTTTAGATACACCATAGATAACTCTTAATAAACTACAAAGTAGTTGTTGTAGGCATCATTTGCTTTCTCATATTGTGCTCTGCCTTCACAACGAGTTGCCATGATATTGCACTACTTCGAATAAGTAACGCTTCACTAATAGAGAAGGCCATTGTTACTTATTCTCAGTTGAGTACCACCACCCAGACAGCACTGTTTCACGGCTATTGGCCGATCATCAGTGGGTGGGCAGGTACCCTGGTATTGCAGACATGACGACCCAGTTGTGAAGTTAATCACACAATATGAGAGATGCCAAGAGGTGTAGATGTCAATATTTAAAATAAATAAATGCACAAGGCATTTATTTATTTGAGTACCACCACCCAGACAGCACTGTTTCACGGCCAATAGCCGTGAAACAGTGCTGTCTGGGTGGTGGTACTCAACTGAGAATAAGTAACAATAGCCTTCTCTATTAGTGAAGCGTTACTTATTCGAAGTAGTGCAATATCATGGCAACTCGTTGTGAAGGCAGAGCACAATATGAGAAAGAGCAAATGATGCCTACAACAACTACTTTGTAGTTTATTAAGAGTTATCTATGGTGTATCTAAACACCGATATTATTTATATATATATATATATATATATTATTCTTGAAATTTTGTTAGAAGATCAAATATACATCCAGAAAATGTGCTGTACTGATATTGTTTCCTGAAAACAGTTAAATAATGGAGATTTTATCAAGTAACTGACAATGCAGTGTGATTGTTATCAATTTTTCCAGTTTCCAATATGGGCTTCCAATAGATGACTTTCCTTGAATTTTTGTTAGTAGATGCAAGGCACATTGAAGAAAGGAAGCGTCTTTTTCAAAAACAATTTTTTGTGATTCTTTGGATTATGTTTCTTATGCCAAGAAACCGTTATTTTTATTTCTGATAAAGCAACACAGCATGCACATGCTGTACAGAACAACCTATGCTGTGGCCAAAGCATCAGCTACTTAACAGAGATTGCAGTATTGAAATGGGGAAATCAAAGAAAACCCTTCTATTGACAGTTATTGCAAATTTAAATTTTGCAGATAGTGTAGAAATTATAGAATTAATTAGTTGTAATTTGAACTGGGTTAAATTTATCACAGGTTACCTGTTATGTAAAAACATTTGAAATTTATTGAAAAGATTATCTTATACAAACAGGTAACATATAATTACAAAATGTGAAAATAAAATCATTAAACATACTAGTATTTTTATATAAGACAGGATACAATTACATTATGGCTATTAGTCTTTTTAACAACTTAATTATTTATGCTGAAAATTAAATAAAATTATGTATAAGAAATAGATTTATTTGCCAAATACTGCCAATTGGATATTATAGAAAGTGGCTGTTTTTGAAGAGTAGGTAGCTGGGGAAAAAAAAAGATTTATCTGCAACCAAGAACTTCTGTAGCTCTTTCTTTTGTTAACTGAGAAACACCCATGATGAATGTTAAATATTGAGATCAAACCATGAAAACAAATAATTTCAGAAGAATATCTTAATTGCATCTGTGTATTTTCAAATGAATTATGAAGGGTGTAGTGCACATGTAACAGGCAAACTCAAACAAACAATCTTGTTTTGAAGAGAAAATTGTACTAACAACAACAGATGCTATGTCATAATTAGTAGAAAAACAGTGTATTGGAAGGGCATAAAGCCTTCCAATATATTGTTTTTTTTTTTTTTTTAAATCTGGAAGCTATTAAGCAGGTATGTCTTTTTCTCCACATCCGTGCAGAGAGTGAAATAGGATTCTGTAAATAACTTCATGGCCCCCCTTGGAATAACTTCACAGCTTCCCTGGGGTGCTCTAGGGTGATGGAAGTCCTTGCCATCTAGGCTGCAATTCATCAGCTACAGATTCTCAACTTTTAATGCACATGTACTACTAAAAAATTGCAGTTTTCTTAACACTTATCTTCCTAACCCTCTGGCAGTTCTCCCCAGTTTCTGTAGCACTCATACCATGTCAAACATAAGTGTATAACAAAATGTTGGTCGGTATTTAAATCTTCCATTATGGTTCACACAGTGCATAGCTTAAGGCCACTTTGTAATTACCAAATATCTCTCAAAACTTGCACTGTGTCAGCATTTCTTGGAGGTATACTCTCCTGGCAACATTTTGCCAAAACCTCCTGTGCCAGTGTCCTTTAATGACATCAGTAACCATAAGGGATGTGTTCTACAAGATTTTGGTATGTGCAGACTGAAATCCTGTTCCACTACTCAGTATGGTTTAAGTAATTTTTTGCTAGAACTAACACTCCTTATGGTTCTTAATTGTTTTTCAGAACATTCCAAAGGATTAAGATGCAAGCTCTAGACTGTAAGTGGCAGATTTACCACGTTATTCTCCTCAAATCACTGTTGTACTTATGGTGCTTTATGAAACGCGAAACATTATACTGATACAAACATAGCATCAGTAGAGGCACATGATTCAAGAAAACAAGCTTATACAGCATCAGCAAGAAAAAAAAAAAAAAAACTTCTGATTTCACTGATCTATTCATTCCAAATGTTTGTCTAGTTCTGCCTTGAATTTATTTAAGCTAGCAACTTCCACAACAGCAGATGGAAGTTTTGTTCCAGCAATCAACTACCTGCTGGCTAAAGGCAAAATTCCACACATCTATTCTACAACTCTTTCCTTAGTTTGAATCTATGCATCCTCAGGTTTGTAATCTGAGCAAGAGGAAGAATCCCATCAGCATTGAGCCTGCTCAATCCATTCAATGCCTTATACACCTCAATCAGATTGCCTTGCAGGTGCCTAGTCTTCAGAAGCTGCAATTTTCAGAACTTAAGCCTTTCTTCATAAGAACACCCCTTTGTTCCCCTCACCAGCCTTGTTGCCCTTCTCTGTACACATTCTAGCAACTCTACATCCTTCTTAAAATGAGGTATTCAGACTGTACGCAGTACTCAAGGTGTGGCCTGATCATTGCCTTATACAAGGGGATAATCACCTCGTATCTCACAGAATTCCTGTATATCATTGACAAGACCCCATGACCTACTCTGGCAGCCTGTCTGCACTGCTCAGTAAACTTCATATCTGACTACACAATTATCCTCGGGTCTCTTTCATTCTCTACTATCCTGAGTGTAACATCCAGTTGGTACATTTTTCTGGGCTTACTGCTACCCATATGCAGTACTTTGCATTTGTCAATGTTAAATTTCAGTTGCCACTTCTCAGCCCATCTACCCAACTTTTCCAGATCCTGTTGTAGCAGCACACTGTCATTACTGTTATTTACAACCCTGCCAACCTTTGTATCATCTGTAAACTTTGATATTATACTTGATATACCTTCATCAATATCATTGATAAATATACTAAACAACAATGGGCCCAACACTGAACCCTGAGGGACACCACTAATAATATTGGGTCCATGTAGAGCAGTATCCATTGATTACCACTGTCTTCTCCCACTCACCATCCTTTTTTTCCATTGTAGCAACTTGTCCTTAATGCCATACTGGCTCCAACTTGTACAGTAGTCTTCCATGTGCAACAGTATCAAAAGCTTTCCTGAAATCCAAGTATATGATATCAAAATTATTTTTTGCATCCAGTTCCTTTGTGACCACATTATAGTATCCAATCAGATTTGTCAGACAAGACTTTTCCTTGAAAAATCCATGCTATGTCTGAATTATTACTGCTATCTTGTCTAGATGATCTTACAATGCTTCTTTAACCAGTGACCCCATTATTTTCCCTGGAACAAAAGTCAAACTAACAGGTCTGTAATTACTTGTCACTCTTTGATCCCCCCCCCCTTTGTGAATTGGAGATACATTTGCACATCTCCAGTCTGTGGGGTCTCCTCCAAAGTCCAAGGATGCTCTCATAATTATGGCTAAGGGTTTGCTTACTTCCTTTTCCACCTCATTTAATATAACTGGATAGATCCTATCCAGTTATATTAAACCCCAAGTGCCTTTCTTATATTTAACTTCAACAGTTTCTCCTCCACTTTGCTCTCAGTTATTACAAAATCATTTAACTCCCTGTTAGTTTGATAAACATCTGCCCTCTCCTCTTTGAATACTCCTAATGTGTGAATGTAGATGCAAAATACTCATTTAGTTCAGCAGCTATCTGAGAATGATCATCTACAGTCAAACCATTGATATCAAGTGGACCAATCTAATTCATCTCCTTCCGTTTAGAGTTTATATAAGTAAAGAAGTCTTTGCATAGTTCCTCTTGGAAAATTACTACAATACAGATAACACAGTATTGCTCATATTACAATAAACAGCTGCATTCATGATTTCATTTAACCAGTGGACCAACTTAAAACCACAAAACAAACCCATACAATGACACTTCCACCAGTCTGTGGTATATGCCACAAAGGTAGGCATATTGCTGCATTGAGGTGCAGGTGTGTATCCATCTGATGATTTGACTATATAGTGAGAATTTTCACTACGTATCATGTTCTGCCACTGCTATGTTTATCCTCTGCAGCAAGTGACCTGACTTGTGCAGAGAATATCTGAGCTTTCAACTGTCAACACGTTCTAAAGGTCTATCGATTTGGGATGAGTGGTTGCACTACCTTCCATTGGTATACAGTGTTTATAGCAGTTGATTCTGGGTGTCTTTTGCTATCTAGAAGATGAATATGCTGCAATGCTGTAGCCTATTATCACTCCTCTTGTGAAGAGACCTAGGTCCTTGGTTCATTCCATCCACCTGTCATTGTCCGTATATGTCATTTTAAAGACCCTGAATTGAACAACCCTAAATTCATCTTTTATCTTTACACTATCTTGACAGAAAAATGTGAGATGTGTTTGCTAAAGCATACATGCAAAAATATTGCATTATCATTGATATTTAAAATATTTGTTATAGAGAAATTTCTTTTTTGTAAAATAATTTGTAAAATAAAAATATTTTACAAATATTGATATCAACATAGAACGTATTGAGCATTACAGCTCTGGTTCATACTATCTAAGAGAAATTTCTTTAGTTCCCTCATTATCTTATAATTTTCCTGAATTTTTTATTAAATAATACTTATTACAGCAGAATTGATATTATAGACCATGCTTATAATGGACTTGCACTGTATTTTTGAAAAATTGGCAAATTTTCTGAACTGAATGCTTTGTGTATGCCACAAAGGTGGGCATATACCAAAGCATTCTTTTTTTAGACTATATAGTGAGATTTTTCACTATGCATCATGTTCTGTCATTGATTATCCTCTATTTAGTTATTACAATATTAAGTAATGAAAGAAATATTTATTTGCAGGAAAGGAAACGATGCATTTGTTGATGAAAAATATGCTGAAGCACTTGAGGTAAGTTTTATATAAATTCCCTTACTATCCAGCATTTAAAATCATCTAAAATTAAGGTTGATTTTTATGGTAAATATATAAAATTCTAAACTTGAATTAGAGTTGTGCTTAAAGTTAGATGACTTTGGAATATATTTGCAGTTTATAACTTATATTTTTTGCACAATATATATTGTTTCTCCTTTTTTAAACTCAAGAATTTTTGTCTTCATCATCAGGAATTATGTTTTCAGGTTTACTTTTCAAGGTCTCAAAATAAATATTTCAAGATTGTCAATTTCTTAAAAAAAAAACTTCATATTGGTGCATAGAGAAATCAGTATGCAGGTACTAAACAGGCAACAAGGAATAGCTGATTTACATAATAAATAAAGCTTATGTACACATGTAACATCAGTGAGAGTAATGCTGCATCATCCTCTGCCTACTATAGCTTTAGATTTCATGGCCTTTTGTATAAAGGAGCACACTAAAACACTTATTTCTTTCTGTACAGTGTAGTCTAATGAAAAGGCAAATTTAAATGTTACAATGTAACCATTTAAAAGAAAGAGCAGTAAGACTTTAATTAAAAAGTAGAATATGTGATTAAGCACAAATTTTACACTGATTGTACAGCAATACAAAATTAAAAATGTGTGATAGTAATTGATCCTATAGTGTGATCATTACTATGGATCATAGTGTAACATAAGTTAGTTGGTAAATAGAAGTAAAACAAAACATTTTCCCAAATACAAATCATTAAAAATTTGTGCTAACAAAGTTTTGAAATTTTAAACACTCTAAGGTTGCCTATTGTGACATCTTGGCATGATCAGTATGAAAACAGTTCACTCTGACAAAGAGCCTGCATATACTTGAACCAGTCAGCTATGTGTATCTATTGTGCTTCCTCATGCACACATAGGCACCATCTTTCAGCTACAACCTTTTGACCCTCTTTCACAAGAAAACATAATTGCAGGCTAGGTGTAAGAAAATTTTTTTGCTTTTAGCTAAGAGTTATTAGCTATTGGGAAAACTCCTTTCTAGTTTTGTTTCAATTAAAGGATCTACAAAATATCTTGCTTCTTTTTAGATTTAGGCTAGTCCTTGACCTTTCTTGTCATATTTGGGCTGAAATTTTTGAGTTTAGATTTTACAATTTATAAATTAATTTTGTCTAATTAACTGCTTTTTTTCTCAGTGTGATATTATGCATGTCACTTAACTCTTTATCCTGGGTGAATATTGCTCTCCATGTTTTTGTTTATTATTCAAAAACAATAATGAATCTTTCAAGAAATACTGAGATTATATATATAAGAGAGAGAGAGAATGTTGGAGAGTTCTGTAAATAATTACAGCATGCAAGAACTTGGAACACCAAAAACAATTCCAGTTCCAAGCTTCATATTGACAGTTAGTTTGTGTGCTAACTTTACTACAAATCAATAAAAAAAAAAGGTTAGGCATGCTTTGATATGTCTTTTCATTCTGGGGGGGGGGGAGAAAATGTGTGGAGAGAGTCAAATATGAAGTTGGCTGAGCAGTGCCAGAACAGGTCATTGAAGTCTTGTCAATGATATATAGAATTTTGCTAGCGGGGGGGGGTGTTCTTACCAAGAAAGGCTTAACTTCTGCAAATTGCAGCACCTGGAGACTAGGCACCTGCGTGGTGATCTGATTGAGGTGTAATCGAATTGAGGTGTATAAGGCCTTAAAAGGATTGAGCATGCTCAGTGCTGATGGGATTCTTCCTCTTGCTCAGATTACAAACCTGCGGCGGCATAGATTCAAATTGAGGAAAGATGGTTGTAGAATAGATGTGCAGAACTTTGCCCTTATCCAGCGGGTAGTTGATTGGTGGAACAGACTTCCATCTCTTGTTGTGGAAGTTGATAGCTTAAATAAATAAATTTAAGGCTGAGCTAGACAGGCATTTGGAGTGAATGGATAGGCAAAATAGATAGGTTTTTTTTTTTGGCTGATTCTCCATAAGCTTGCTTTCGTGTGTCATATCAACTAATGCTAAAGACAGTACAGGAAATTGCAGATTTGTATCTTTAACCGAAAGTTAACACGGCTTGTTATTTTCAAGAGAGACTTGGCAAGTGTACTGCCGACACCAAAGGATTAATATACCTGATGAAATCAGTATAAGTTTATTTAGGATTAATATTTTTACAGAAGTATATAAAATATATTAATGCTAAAAAATGTTGTATACAAAATATCTTGCAGGCCATCAACTTAATCTTGCTTTTCCCCTGGAATCTTTAAGAATGCACATGCTGATTTGCTGTGATCTTTGGGAATGTAATCAGTCCTGTTATATTGAAAAGCATTAAAAGATTATGCAAAATAGTTGGTTATTGTCATCTTAAAGGAGAATTTGTTTTCCAATATGTATATATGTAATATTCAAATTAGTTAACATGGGGGAGTTGATAGAAACAACATCCCTCAGAGTAGATAACCATTCAAATCAGAATTTCAACTGCAGCTGTTCTCCTCTCCTTCCCCCTTTTCCTTTTTTTTAATCCATATAAATTTCTCTTAATTTTTTAATTTTGGATAAATTAAAACTAATAATCAAAAATCTAAAACAAATTTCAGATAGTAAATTGAAAAAATTGTTTCAGTATATAAGGATGTTAAGAATACAGTGGACCCCTGCTTTACGATTGGCTTGCTATATGATATGTGGTAAGCGTCGGTTATTGTTATCCCATTTGCGAATTAAATTTTAATTCTATTAAATTGAAATTCTGTTAAACAAATTGCGGAGTAACAAGTTAAATTTTTTTTTTTTTTTTTTTGCTTTTATAAATATATTAGTTCTAGTGAATTTTTTAACCAGACATGTACAGTTTCCATTATAAAAATCGCCTTTTAGAGAGATAAATAACTTAGTTATACAGCAAAAATTTCAACTTTGAAACCTTGGAATGAATTACTAAAAAACAGTTATTGGGTTCAATTACGATATTTTCATGATATGATAGTGTCTCTGGAATGGATTAATATTGTAAAGTGGGGATCCACTGTATAATGGTTTGAGCACTGCAAAGAAAGGAACTATTAGGCAAAATTTCTTTCACCAGTTTCCATTATTCATAAATTTGTATAAATTAAGTATATTATTAAGTTGTTGAATAAATACTCATTCATATTAATAATGAAATATGGTGTAGTTTAATACCTCAAGAACCATACCACTTTGCTTCTTGTTCTTTTCTCTCCTTAGTACTATAGTAAAGCTATAAAAGAAGATGGTGAAAATCCAGAATATTTTTCCAAGAGAGCTAATGTGCACTTAAAGCTAGAAAATTACAGTGGTAATTTTTTTTAATAATTTAAACATTTATTTTAATTTAAAAATTTCATTTGCAAGTTTATAAAATACTTATGCACTTCTGGTCCCATTTCCTTAAACTAAGACTGACTCCCTAATAATTCTCACATGAAGTACATAGAATTGATAATTTGCAGTTATGTGAAAAATTAAAATTCTGAGTTAAAATTCCTGTTTTGCTTCTAATAGCATTTACTGAATTCCTAAGAGTGAGAATGCAGTGCAGAGCTGAAATAGGATCTGTCAATTAGTTTTAGACAATCATTTTAAAATAATTAGGTCTAAAAATAATTGACAGGTCCTCTAAATTTATAAATCTGTCCTATATACAGTAGTACCAAGCCCTTACCTTTAAGCCATACTTTATTTATTGGCCATCCCTCATATAAAAAACACAGGACTGTGAAACTCTTCAGTTTAATTGCTAATTATCAGTAAGTTCAAAATTTTTCTTGTGGCCTTCAAACAAAATTGTGTGCAATAAATTAATCACAGAAAGCAAATATGCTTTAATTGTAAAATAGCTGTTCATATTGTATATTACTGATTTTAATTCAAAGTTTGAGCAGTTTGAATTTCTATTATTCTGAAGTGAAATCTCCATCCTGCACTTCAGAATTGTAGAGGACAAGGAAGGGGGGATTATATAATTTGCTAGCTTACCACGTTAGATGTCAGACTTTTTTAAACTTTACTATATATTATACCTATATACAGAAAGCCAGTATTCTGGAAAATTTTTATTTTTCTATATTTAAACAGCTTTTTCAAGATGTTGCTTAGGGGTCCCTGTTCCATCAAAGCCTAAGTGCTTTGAATCGGCTGCTACCCCCCCCCCCCCCAAATCATTGCAGCCATCATAACCCTGCAATTCAAAAAATTTGTATATTACTACTGACAGGTATAATAGCATGATATTAATTCAATTTTTAAAAAATAAATTCATATCGATTAATTAAATTAAGGTTATTTCACTGAAATTGTTGATTAATAATGGATGATTAGATAGGACAGCAGCTCAGATGCTTGTATTTTTTTTTATTTTTTTTTTTTTTTTTTTTGCCATAGTTCATATTTAGTGAAGTGTGTCAAAAATAAATATTTGCATTTTTAAAAAAATGCCAAGGTTTGTTCACTGGTACTGTAATTTTCTCTGCAGAAGCACTGAGGACATCATTCAGAGAACATAGTTTGAGGGGGAAAAACAGCAGCTTAGAAGAAATCAATCATGTCAGTAGTAAGACAAATAAGAAATAATTTAAAATAAATACATTTGCAATCATTAAATCACACTGTTGTTGTTTTACAGTAATAGCAAGAAATAATTACAAAAATAGCCATGGTAAGCCCCCCTTCCTTTCTGTTGCAGATCGAAGTTATACTAAATATATATTGCTTGCAATATCCAGTTGTTCACATTAAGGTCATCATCAAAGGTCAGGTTCTTTGAAATGTCAGACTTTTAAACTTAAAAAATTATGTTTATTTACATCATGCAAAGTGCACTCATTTCTCTTCTATGGTATTATATTATAAATACCTAGATTGCCACATCTTTTCCTTTTTGACAGATGTTTACATTTATTTTCTATGATTTGTATACTACTAGTAATCCATATTATTATACATTGGCAGTACAAAAAAAATCTTTATTAAATAAATATGTTGGCAACCTATGATAAGAGAAATATTTGTATTAATAAATTCCCAACTTTTTAACTAAATAAATCACTAGAAGACAATGATTTGAATCAGTGATTTCAGGTCATCAGAAGGAAATATCCTCCCCCCCCCCCCTCCATAACTCAAATGATATCTCAAACAAATAAAATTCTGTTAATTCAGTTTCTGAATTATTGAAAAAATATTTGTTGCCCTTAAATAATGTCCTTTATTAGTTGGGATGGAGAATGGCAATGAAATTGCTATAGTCAGAGAAGCCTTGATTGCATTATACATCATTAAGAGGAGGATTCTGATGATTAATGAGTTAGCTAGTTTAATAAAGTAGAAAAAGATGGCATGGAAAGGTTAGAGCTGTAAAAAATACTGAAGCATATAATAGCTAAAACTTAATCTGTAATATTACCACGGAAAACCTTAGGCTTACAAAGATAGATTATGAGAAATTACTGGTTAAGATAGCAAAGAATAGGGACAAGGAGTTCTTCATATATGTGAATATAAAAAGAAGAATGAATCAGATTAGACCTCTTGTATAACGGATGTGGGAAAATTCTCTTAGATAACCCAGCAAATTTTGCAGATAAGTTAAATAGGCACTTTGCATTGATATTTAAAATGAAAGACCATGGTAAGCAGAAACCATGTGACTGAAGCTGAAAAGCATTAAATCAGTGATATTGAAATTTTGGAAGATTATTTGTTAGAAAAACTTTCAAGCCTAAAGGTGAGTAAGACTCCTGATATTAGTATTGACAAATGATGTAAGGATGGTATATGCCCAGTAATGAAGGAGGTGGGCAAGAGAATGCATTAAACCACTGTTTAATTATGAAGTCATCACTGGAGTTCCCTGGGATTGGAGAAATGCCAGCATATCACCAATACATAAAGGTGGTTCTAAGAGTGAATTAGGTAACTACTAACCAGTCAGTCTGACTTCAGTGATAGGGAAAATCATGGAAGCAATGATCAAGAGTGTAATATTATTTAGCTAGAAATGGAATTCTGAAGGAAACAGTTTTGTAAAGGGAAAATCGTGTTTAACCAACCTGATTTAAGGTAAAATCAGGTTGGTTAAACATGTTAATTAAACTATTTTGACTTAGTCACTTGTGAGTTGGATATAGGAAATAACTTTGACATTGTTTTATTTGGATTTCGGCAAAGCATTTGACTCAGTCCCACATGAGAGCTTACTGTATAAGCCGGAACATGTTGGAATTCCAGCAAAAATCTTTAGATGGATCACAAAGTGGCTGCATCGCAGGAGGCAGAGGATAGTAATTAATGGTTGTTCTTCAGATTAAGCTAATGTAAGAAATGGGTTCCCCCAAGGATTGGTATTGAGACCACTGTTTCTGATTTTCTTAAATGATATTGACAAAGGGGTAGAGGGAGTTTCAATTTGCAGATGATGTCAAGATCAGTAGAATAGTTAATAATCAGTACCCAGCAGAGCTTCTTAATGCAGCAAGATGCAAGGCCACTTAGGAAATAGCAACTCAAAATTAATTTGGTCGAACTAAACACGCTAGAGGAATAAAGTTATTTTGGGAGTTGCAGTACAGTCTGACATGAAGTTCTCTGAGCAGTGCAGGGAAGGCACGTGGTATTCTGTCGATTGAGTCCAAACCTTTGCTTGTAGAGATAGGGAGGTCATAATCCCATTGTATAAAGCAGTTATGAGATCACACTTAGAATACTGTGTTCAAGTATGGAGACCACACCTAAAAAAAAATAATAATAATAAAATCAAGCTTCTTGAAATGGTCAAAAGACAATATGCCTGATTAGATCAGCAAAAGTGCATCCATATGAGGAAAGAGTTTGAATATCTGGGCTACAGAACTTTTGAAATTACACTTCAGGTCTCCTTAGAGACTTTATTGAGGTGTTTAATGTTAAAAATGATTCCAGAACTAGGGCCCATAAATTCAAATTATGGGGGAAAAAGTTTAAACTGATTGTAAGAAGTTTTTTTTTAGCCAGTAAATTGCAATTGTTAATTACTGGAACAAGTTTCCTTTGTGGGTGTATCAAAACTCATTTGATAGATACTATGTGAGGAGGGAGTCAGATAGGTAGTTTATTTTATTTTGTTTTGTTTGATTATTATTTTTGTAAGTTATTATTTTATTTATTTTTCTTCTGAGCAGCAAAAACCTTAGGCTTCCTTACACCATATGTACTAATACCAAAGAATGAATAAACTTTTATGTTGTGGAGCCATAATTTCTGAGAAAAATGACAGTACAGTGGACCTCCGCTTTATGATTGGTTCACTGTACAATCAAATCACTTTACGATGGGCTCTCCATAACAAAATACTGTTCACTATATGATATGTAGTAAGCACTGGTTATTGTGATCACATTTGCAAATTAAATTTTAATTCTATTAAATGACGATTCTAATAAGTGAAAATAGGAGGAATATCATCCACAGGCTATAAAAGTAAAGATATAAAGCACAAATTTACACTTTATTACCTTAACAAAATGAAACGATATGTGAAAATCGGAAGAATATTTTCCACAGGTTAGCAAAATAAAACAAATTAGTGCTTAAGTGCATAGCTTAATTAATACTGTAATATATACATACTAACTAATTTTCTGTTCACTGATTTTTTTTTTTTTTTTTTTGTTGTTGTAAAATGTAAAAAAAGATAATCAATCAATAACAAAGAACACAGCATGCACAAATTGCCCAAGTGAGAAATGGAGAACAAGTTTTATAAAGCTTAAAAAAAAAGGAATGAAGAGAAGATTCTGAAAATTGTTTTTATATGATTAAAGATTTTGGTGAAGGGAAACATTTCACCATACTAAGGTAAAAACCTACAGAATTCCAGCTATCAGTACAGGTCAACCCTTACTAATTCGGGCATAATTTCTGCGAACGTAATTTCAAAAATCCCGGGTCGGCGCACCAACCTGCTACTGTTTAGGTGGCATTTGATTGCAGCATCAGCTGTTTGTGCGAACTTGTACAACACTGGCAAGCCATGCCCACTTGTTTTTCTGCATTTATAACCTGCTCACATTTAGCCCCAGCCATGGTTCCAATGCATAAAGGAAGTGCCTCTTGTGGTGTAAAGCACAAACACCGTACATTGTCCATAACAGATAAAGTTGAACTTCTGAAAAAACTAGATAGCAGTGTGTCTGTGAGAAGTTTAACTCTGCTTAATTATAAATTCCAGCAATTTCTCTGTTCCTCTTATCTTAGTAATTTTCTTTTAGCCATTCCTTTTTTTTTTTATTTTTTTTTTTACAACACACTTGTACAAACTTGCAGAAAAACACATTATGATGGATAATACAGCGTGCTAATGAACTTGTTTTCACAAAATCTAACAATACTGACAGACTTATTATGAAGTTTGAGAGTTTATTTTATCACAATTAACTAATCACAAATGACCTTCATATGTATGCCATAATAGCATCACACGTATGTGGCTGACATGGCCTCTCAAGAAATAAAGGAACCTACTGAGCCACGTCGGCCACATATGCGACAATTTTTTTTTTTTTTTTTTTTTTTGATATTTTGAGCAAAAAAACGACAACAACACTGACATTACAATATTTATTTTAGAATTGCTAATCAAATTATTTGCTAAATATTTTTGGCCCTTGGGGAATTTTTTTTTTTTTTTAAACTGGCTTGGCAGTCAATGTGTTAAAGGTAGGATGAGATGATTAGCTGTTGGGTAAACTGTATGTGCTAAAATAACCGGTGATCTGGAAAACTCACTAATCCAGCACCCCACAGGTCCCAATGCTGCTGGATTAGTGATGGTTGACCTGTATTAGCTTAAATGAAATAAGATCTAGTTTACTACCCATTTATAATAGACTGCACTAATGGAAGAGTCCAATAAATCAGAAACTACATTGTTTTATGGCAGTTGTTATTTGGTTTTTAGGAGCATTAGCAACTAAGGCCATATTGCTCCGAGGATATGCGGTGGTCATTCCCTGACCTTTCTGCATCCTCCGTATTTGGTGGTCACAGGCTTGAACCCTGGTCTAATCAAGAAGAGTGTGCTACGCACTGCCGCTCCTGGCTACGGAGGCACCTTTATGGTAGTGACCTCCAGAAATGTGCTTTAGAAAGATATATCACAAAGGCATTCAGAATTGATTCTTATAACTGAACATATGATAACGGTGAAAGTGTAGTGCATTTGAATGATTTGAATTGATTTTTTTGAAATTTTGTTCTATTAAGTGCTTGTTCTATTAACCTGTGATCATGTTAACCGGGCCTACTTATTTCACTTCTGATTGTCTTGGACCAGACCACGTGTTTTGTTTTTGCATCCTTTGGTTGAAGTGGTTTTTTTTTTTTTTTTTGTGTTGTGCTTATTTGACATAAATTTATGTAAAACTAATGCAATTTCCATTATAAAAATGACCTTTTAGAGATAAATAGCTTAGTTATATAGCAAAAATTTCAACTTCTGAGGCCTTGGAACGAATTGCCAAAAAAACTGTTATTGGGTTCACGTTACGTTATTTTCATGATACGATGGTGTCTCTGGATCTGATTAATATCGAAAAGTGGGGGTCCACTGTGCAGTAATAAAGGGCAGTAATTCAGTCATTGAAGAAGTGGTACAGGAAGCACCACAAAACATCTGAGAATTATCTATATTTCTTTAAGAAATTTTTATTTTACTCCTGGTTGAAGTGCTTAGATTTTCACTCTTATCCATTTTTATTTACTTGTGCATCATGCCACTAAAGAACAAGTTATTCTAAAGGAATGTGGTAGTCTCTAAACCAGTTTTTGCTTTGTTTATGATGAATATTCCAAGAGCTGTAATTTAGAGACAAATGACTCTTAAAAGAAAAACTTTTTTATAGTTTTATGATTGCTGCTGTTTGTAATCTTTCTTTAGTTCTGATTAATTCTTGTTGTGCAGTCAGAAAACCAAGAAATCATAAATATTCAGTTTCTTTCAAAAATTGAATACAGGTTTATAAAATTATGTGTGTTATGTAATCATTTGTGTATATATTTAATAATTGTATCTTCCAGAAGCAAAATGTGATGCTCAGGCAGCTCTGAACTTAGGCTGCAAGACTTCAACAACTCTTTTGAGGAAAGGGTAAGCATCCTTTCCAAAATAATCTAATATTTAAGATTTAAAAAAAAAAAAAAAAAAATCTGTTAAACTACAATTTTTTTAGAAAATGAAGTTGACATTAGGTGAAAGAGAGAGATTTGAAAAGTTGCCTAGAGATAACCCCTAGAATCTTCAAGTGAGATTCAGCGAATTCTGTCTGATGAAGGAAGACTGACTTTTTCCCCTGTTTTGTTTCTTTATAGATTTTTACCTACCAGTGATAGGCATTTCTGCATGTGCTTTTTCATAATTTTTTCTTTTGCTGGGTTGACCCAGCATATAGATCAAACCAGCAAAATGAGCAAATAATAAATTGGCCAGTTTAATGATTTTTATTTTGTTTCATTGTTAATTTCACATCTTTGTCTTTATCAGAGGCATTGATTTCTAGTTCAGTCAGTTCAGCATTAGTCCGATGCAATAGCTCTTCATTTTAATCTTCTGCCATTCCCACAATTTTGTCTTTTGTTGATGCTGTGGTCATTTTAATATCCAGAAATGGAGTGGAGTAAATTTTCCTTAGAAATTAACACATGCCAAAAAAGTCTCTTCCAAATACTATTTATTTTCATACTATACATTTTTTATCCTGATCTCTCCTAGCAAACACAACAAACCTCATTATCTCTCTTAGCAGCCTGTCTTTATTACCTTCAGTGTGGTAATGCACATTTGGTTTGTTATTCTTGGATAACTTTTACCCATATGCATTACCTCATATTTGACAATATTCAACTTCAATTGCTGTTTCTCAGCCCATCTGCCTAATTTTTCTGGATCTTGTTGCAAGTGGCATACCCTAATTACTGTCTTTAACCACCCTGCCAATCTTTATATTATCTGCAAACCTGTAGATTGTCTGATATGCCTTCAACAGTATCATTTTTAAATATTGAAAACAGTAATGGATCCAACTCTCAACCTTGGGACTCCAATGATAACACAAGTCCAAAAAGAGCAGTGCCCACTGATAACCAACCTCTGTCTTCTCCTCCCTCAACCATCCTTTTATCTATAGCAGTAGCATGCCCTTAATGCCTTGCTGCTCTAATTTGTACTAGTCTTTCACATGTAAAAAAATCAAAAGCTTTTCTGAAATCCAAGTACATGATGTCAAAATTATATTTTGCATCCATTGCCTTTGTTATTGCACCATACTATCCAATTAGATTGATCAGACATCTTGTCTGATCAATCTGATTGGATAGTATAATGTATGCACCTAGTCTTACCTCTTGCCTTTTTGGTCTGTACTCTGAATAACCTTTTATGACTTGGCAATTAGCATTAGTAGAGGCATATGATGCAAGAAAACAAGCTTATGCAGCATCAGCCAAAAAAAAAAAAAAAAGCACCAATTTCACCCTTCCATTCATTCCAAATGCCTGTCCATCTCAGCCTTAAATTTATTTAGGCTATAAACTTCCACAACAAAAGATGAAGTCTGTTCAACCAATCCAAACAACTACTGCTGGCTAAAGGCAAATTTATGCACATATATTCTACAATTGTCTTTCCTTGATTTGAATCTATGCTCCTTCAGGTTCTTAATCTGAGCAACAGGAAGAATCCCATCAGCATTCAGCTTGCTCAACCCATTCAAGGCCTTATACACCTCAATCAGATCACCTCGCAGGTGCCTAGTCTCCAGGTCTGCAATTTGCAGAACTTAAGCCTTTCTTGGTAAGAGCACCCCCTTTGTTCCCCTCACCAATCTTGTTGTCCTTCTTTGTACTTGTTCTAGCAGCTCTATATCACTTTCTAAAATGAGGCCTCCAGACCTGTACGTAGTACTCAAGGTGTGGCCTGACCATTGCCTTGTACAACGGGATAATCCCCTCTCTGTCCTTGCTAGCAAAATTCCTATATCTCATTGACAAGACTCCGTGATCAGCCCATCTACACTGCTCAGCAAACTTCATATCTGAATGCACAATTACCCCCAGGTCTTTTCCGCTTCCCTGAGTGTAATACCACACAGTCGGTACGTTTCTCTTGGGTTATTGCTACCCATATGTAGTACTTTGCATTTGTCAATATTAAACTTCAGTTGCCACTTCTCAACCGATTTGCCCAACTTATCTAGATCCATTTGCAGTAGCATACTGTCTTTACTGTCATTAAAAACCCTGCCAACCTTTGTATCATCTGCAAACATAGACATTAAGTCTGATATACCTTCATCAATATCATTGAATACACAGAACAACAATGGGCCCAGCACTGAACCCTGGGGAATTTCACTAATAAAATTCATCCACAAAGAGCAGTGTCCATTGATTACCACTCTCTGTTGTCTCCCACTGAACCATCCAATTATCCATTGTAGCAACTTACCCTTAATGCCATACCACTCCAATTTGTACAGCAGTCTTTCATGTGCAACAGTATCAAAAGCTTTCCTGAAATCCAAGTATATGCTATAAAAATTATTTTTTTTCATCCAGTTCCTTTGTGATCACATCATAGTATCCAATCATATTGGTCAAACAAGACCACCCTTTAACAAACCCGTGCTGTGTCTTAACTATTACTGCAGTCTTGTCTAGATGATCCTGCAATGCTTCTTTAACCAGAGACTCCATTATTTTCCCCACAACACAAATTAAACTAACAGGTCTATAGTTACTTGTGTCACCTTTTGAACCCCTTTTGTGAATTGGTGATACATTTGCACACCTCCAGTCCAAGGGGACCTCCCCTGAGTCCAAGGAAGCTCTCTTAATTATGACTAAGGGTTTGCTTACTTCCTTTGCTGCCTCCTTTAATATAACTGGATAGATCCCCTCCACCCCAGGTGCCTTCCTTATGTTTAAATTCAATTTCTCCTACACTTTGCTCTCAGTTTTTACAAAATCACTTAGCTCCCTGTTAGTTTGATAAACTTCTGGCATTCCCTCCTTGAATAACTTCTCATATGTAGATGTAAAATACTCATTCAGTTTATCAGCTGCCTGAGCATGATCATCAATAGTCAACCAATCTGTTAAGTGGTCCAATCTGATTCATCCATTTCCTTCTAGAGTTCACATAAGAAAAGAACTCTTTGCTGCTTTTCTTTGCATCCTCTGCCAAAGATTTCTCATAATCTGCCTTCGCCTGCCTAACTTCCTTTGTGACTTGATTACATACTAGCTTATATCTGCTGTAGGCTTCTGTGTCGCCTGATAATTTATATGCATCCGATACATTTTTCTTCTGTCACATGTCTAATTAGTTCATCTGACATCCATTTAAGCCTAAATCTTGAACAATATTTCTTTGTTGGTATGAAAAGCCTAGTAGCTTCCAAGATTAATTCTTTGAATGCTTCCCATTTTGAATTTGCTGTTGGTAACATCATCAGTTGGTCCCACCGTATAGAATTTAAATACTGTCTCAGACCACAGTAGTCACCTTTACAAAAACCCTTCCCTTTACCCTTGATGGTAGTTACCTCTTTGAGTAAATCCCACTTCAGCACACTGTGATCACTGCCACCTAGTGGTTCCTTTATCTGCAGATTCTTGCTGCATGAAGAATCGCTACTGATAATCAGATCAAGAGTATTACTCCCTCTGGTTGCCTCTCGAGCATGTTACTGTAGAAAACAGTCATCCAATAAATCCACAAGTCTTGCTAGTGTGCAAGTGACCAACCCACAAATTCCAGTCAATATCTGGAAAGTTAAAATCCAACATTATAAGACATTCTGATTTACTAGCCCACTATATTTCTCTGCACAATTGCTCATTATACTCTTCAGATTTATTAGGGCTGTAACACACACACACACACACACACACACACACACACCTATTCATTTTCCCTATGCTTATGTCACACCAAACTGACTCAACATTGCATTGTCCACCAACATCAATTGGATGAATTCCTTAGATTTTTTTTTTTTTGTGTTTCTTAACTAACAGCAGGAGGCGATGCTTCTTAACTAACATCTCCTCCCTTCCTGTCCTATCTATCCTTTCTGTACACATTGTACTCTCAAAATTCCAATTCTGCACTGCTTATATCAGTGTGATACAACATCTATGATATACCAACAATATCTGCCTTTGATGTCTTCACCAGCACTTCAAACTCATCAAATTTATTAACTATACTCCTAGCATTGGTGTACATGCAAGTATACATGCACTTGTTTCTACTCTTAGTTACCCTAACACAGCCCATGTATTTACTTGTTCCGCTATGGCTCCCAGCAGTCTTGGAAATCTCCACCACTTTGCTTTTCAGGCTGCTGCTCATTCTAATAGAAGCAGTGCAAGAATCATTTTTGCCTCTCCCTGCATCCACTGTTAACTTTTTAGTCTTTGTATCCCCCCCCCCCCAAGATAGCAGTTTTCTGACTCTCCTAACACTGCCTCGATAGCATCGGCAAATATTTTTGTACCCTTTCTATTTAAGTATACCCCATCCTTGTTGAAAAAAATTCTACCCCATGAGCATTGCACAATCTCTCCACAGCCAAATTGATTGACAAGGCTCTCATCACATATCCCTCTTGTCGTGTCTGGGCAGAATTGCAGCAGACACTTTTGCATTCAACCCTAACTTACGAATTTTTTTCAACACTGACCTGTACTTGAGTAACTCTGCAGGTCTCGTACTCTTAATGTCATTAGTTCCAATGTGTACAACAATATTGCATTTTGTGCCCTTAAAAGATATCTGCTCTACAATGTCATCAACTTTTGCCCCTGGCAGGCATACCCTGGTCCTGTTCCACCTATCCTTCTTGCATAGTATATTCCCGGTCTCCCTGACAATAATCACCAACAATAACTAGTTTCTTTGGGACCAGCACATTGTCTTGGAGATTGCCTCTGTTTTGCCTGATGCACAGGAGTGAGCTCTGCCGTTGAGCTGGGCAACTTGAGAGCTTGATGGGCCCTCATTAATTTCTTCAGTGGCATTTACCCTACATCTCAAGCTCTCATAGACGCCCATCAGAACACTGAGTTGACGCTTAATTTCTTGAAACTCTAGGCACCTAGCACACACAAAGACATCATCCTTGACTAGATCATGTCCTGTTTTAGAAAGGTTCACAAACATTTCACACATACTTTTTGAGGCTGTGGTGCGTTGGAGAATCGTCACCTTCGTTTCTTCCCTGAGCCACAGCACTCTAGTCTAAACGTTGCTTTGCAGCTCTAGTCCAGGTCATGATTTCCATTTAAATACAATTTAATTAACAATGAAATTTAATAAGATTAATAAATATTTTTGATTAATTCATAATACTATACTAAGCTAACAGATCCTGATGCAGTGAAAATTAAAAAATAGAACAGATGTGTGGCTTTGCACTGGAGTGCTCAGATATGAGCACTCCAGTGCAAAGCCACAATACTGACAAAAGTAATCTTAATCAGATTATATAGACAAGTAGTGAACTATGGATGGCAGCACAGGCACAGCATTAGCAATTCGCCCACCACTGATCTTTCATAATAAAAATAAAAAGGTACATCAGAGGCAACAGAAAGCATATTCCTCTACATGATGCTTGAAATATAACCATAGAAATAAATTAGAATAGGAATTAAAAATAATGCCAGCAGCAATTACTTGTCTATATAATCTGGTTAAGATTACTTTTGTCAGTAGTGTGGCTTTGTATTGGAGTGCTTGTATCTGTTCTATTTTTTAATTTCGCTGCACCAGGACCACTGCTGTTAAAGTCCTCTGCATTGGTGGTTCGATCTGTGAATAAGGTGGGGGACTGATCTTTTTGGTAGACTCGCCTTTGCGGCGATTTGTCTAGCGATCGAAATGCAGTGATTCCCTGACCATTATTGGCCTTGTGGTTCTCTGTTGAGATGGGGCATAATGGTCAGTCTATTTTTGGTTTATTTTTGTTTTATTTTATTGTAGTGGTTTACATCTGTTAGTGATATTTCACATAAATTTGGACCTGGTGCCCATCAGAGGGGGCGCCGTTAAATTTCTATTTAATTGGCTTTTGAAATTTAAAATATATTATCCTTACATAGAATAGAATCTTTAATTGCAGCAATGACAGACATACAATTAGTCCCGTCACGGCATGGTGGTGCCAGGGGTTAACAAAACATATTTACAAAAGAGATACACATGAGAAAAACATAAGTTACATCAGATTATTAACAAAGCACAGTTTTACATTTTCAGTTCGACGAGGATACCCTTCCTGTATTTTTTATTATTGACCACTTCTTGGAGGTCCCCGTCGATGGCTTGCAGTGAGGGCAGCATTTGCTTTGGCAGGAATCTGTCGGTTAGTACTAGCCGGTTACGGTTTGCTAGCAGCTGTGCTGAAGACCGGAGATAAGGGGGAGGAATGCGCCAAGAGCAGTGATCCCAGAAGTTCGGCTCTTTAATTTTACCGGTGGCCATCTTGATGGTGAACAGCAGCCTTCTTTCTGTGATGTAGGACCGGAGCCTTAGTTTCTGCTGCAATATTTATTCCTGTTGCCCCTCTCTTCCCTCCCTGTTGGTTTATCATTGTTTAATTTTGGTTATTTTTGCTCTTGTCTTGCCATGCTGCTGGCATTATTTTTAATTCCTATTCTAATTTATTTCAAGCATCGTGTGGAGGAATATGCTTTTTGCTGCCTCTGATGTTTGCTGTACTTTTTTTTTTTTTTTTTATTATGAAAGATTCAGTTTCCGACTATTTTAGTGTTATTTATGGTATGGGAACTTTTTATTGCATTAAAGTTGTTTTTTTTTTTTTTTTTATGCTTTCTAAGAAATTAGTAACCCTTTGATAATGTTACTATGACTTTATAGTGATGACAAGTTTCAAAAATTTTATCATTGTTTGCAGTTGTATAGACTAGAGTTTCTCTTGAGGAATTAGGCTTGTGTTTCACAATAAATAATAAAATGGGACAGTAAACTGTTGTTTTTATAAAAGCATTCAACAATTAGTGCCAAAGAATTTTTAATTTAAAGTGATTCTAAACTTTAATTTTTATAAGAAATTTCATTACAAAAAAATTGTCAAAATTGATGCCATAACAAATAAAAATGACTTTACTTTTACGGAACTTGGTATGGTATTTTTTATTTTCTTTTAATAAGAAATATTTATATGAACATCTGTATAATATATTTATCAGTATAAATTTGTATGTTTACTTGGACTGATGTGGACAAGTAGGTTTGATTAAGAGGGGCTTTAATTATCCAAGGATAGACTAGAACAGGTACCACTAACCCACTGCATGCATGCCACCTGGTGGTACATAGGAAGATTTTCTGTATCACGCTAGTGGTATGAGACTTCCTGTTATTTATTATCCTACTGTTTGCACTCATTTCTGAACCAAATTGTCAGAATCTTAGACATGTGCACTCACCTCAGATCAAAGTGAAGCATGTATAAACATTGTTTTCTTATAAGCTGCAGAGTTAAAAGTGACGTGGATTTGCCACTTTATTCAACTTTGCTCTGCAAATATCTCTGGGCACAGGCAAATTCTCAAATAACATTTCTGCTACAAATTGTGAATAGATCAAACCTATTCAGTTGAATAATAATGTTAATACAAGTAGTATTGTTTCCTCTTCATGTAGAGTAAAAATATTTAATTTTTTATCTTTAAATAATATGAAAATAAATTTCTTAATTTACTGTTAAGAAAATACTACATTTATTATTAATGTTAATATATCATAATATATTAATGTTATTTCAATATTAATCAACCTTAAAATGTAGTCACTATTTCTGAGTATTCTCAGAAATAATATCAAAATACTATTCTGAGTATTTTATTTATTTCTTATTTAATTATTTCTATTTTCGTTGTTGTTATTTGGTTTTTAGGAGCATTAGCAACTAAGGCCATATTGCTCTGGGTATATGCGGTGGTCATTCCCTGACCTTTCCACATCCTCCGTATTTGGTGGTGGTCATGGGCTCGAACCCCAGTCTAATCAAGAAGCGTGTGCTATGCACTGCCGCTCTTGGCTGCCGAGGCGCCTCTATTTTTGTACAGACTGGATGAACAACCACATAATGAGAATCTAATGGTTGAACATTCTTTACCTCTCCCATGCTTATGATAGAATTTTTACTCTAAAAATCAGGTTTGTGTAGCACTGTGGAATACTGGTAGATCCAGCAATACTGCTGTGTATGATGTACAGCAATATTGTTATTGTTTGCATTATTAGAAGTGTGCACCTAAATAGCATAATTCCAGTTGATAGTAAAGTGTTTTTTTTTTTTTTTTTTTTTTCTATTTTTCAAAAATATTTACTGCAGGTTCTGTGAAATTTTAAATGCTTCACCCTGCATCTTTTTATGTTATGACATTATTAATTTATAAAAAAAATAAATTTAATGATACATTAAATTAGGTTTGCTAAATAAGTTAATTTCCGCATTGGATTTTATAGCATTGCTTGTTATCATCTTGAAGAATACAAAGAAGCACAAGAGGCCTTTCTGCAAGGACAACAAATAGATGGTGAGTTAATTTGTGATTCAGTTGCCACACACTTAAAGAAATTATCTTTTTTGAAACAATATAGTTAAAAATAATATCAAGCTAAGTAATCTATGCATTTTTGTTACATTTAAAGCATTTTCAGTTATCAAATAACATGCAATAAACCTTCTATACTGTACTTAAGTTTTTACCAAAACCTTACCACATGACATTCTCAACATCAGCCACGAAGTGAGATTCAAGATAAATCACACATGGTAAATATTCTATTTATTGTGATGTACAAATTGTTAGTACAGTATTTCTTGTAGTCTCTCCCTTAGCACCTTTTGTAAATCAGGAAAATTTACATATCTCTAATCTATAGAAATTTTGCTTGACACTTATTTGTTTGTATGTTATTAATGATTTTAATGCAGTTTCACTAAATTAAAGAAACTGCTCTACAGGGTAAATAAAAGTTAGTAAAAATCAGATGCATGTAGTGTGGAAGGGCTGAGATATGCAAGTATAAATCTTCAGAAAAGGACACTTTAATGCATAGTTATAGGATGTGAAAATATTATTTTAATAAAATAAAATCAATTTCTACTCTAATGAGCTTATACTTCTAGTGCTACATGAATTTTGAGACAGCTAGAATGAATAAACACTTAAAAAAATCTAAAAAATAATAAACAAACAAAGGCCATTCATTACAACCCACTTTTCTAGGCCTGCTTTTTGTGGTTCATTGAAAAGGGCTCTGAAGTCAGGAACTCTAATTCATCATTACAGATTAAATACTGACTCGTGTAAAATGTGACACTCACTCTAATCTGTAAAACGTCTTTATTATGATAAAATAAAATACATGTGTACTGATCATATAACTGTATATTAAAACAAAATAAATCTTGTATAACAAGAGTAAAATACAATAAATATATATAAAATTAAAAGTTTAAAATCACTAGAACCACTAACACAGGAGCTTTCGGCAGCAGTGACTGTCTTCATCAGCTGTGGTGGCTGCAGGATGACCGACAATCTACGTATACTACATTCATCTCAGCAGGTCTGCAACATGAACCATGCACAGACGCCATAGTTCATATCACAGACCTGCTGAGATGTAGGTAGTATACATAGATTGTCGGTCATCCTGCAGCCACTACAGCTGATGAAGGCAGCCACTGCTGCCGAAAGCTCCTGTGTTAGTGGTTCTAGTGATTTTAAACATCTTTTATAGCTTTTAATTTTATGTATTTTATTCTAGTATAAATGTTATACAACATTTATTTTGTTTTAATATACAGGAATACCTCGCACAGCACAGTTAATTCGTGCCAAGAATATACCGCGCTGAACGAGGTATTATTAGTATGTATTTTAATGTAATGCGTTCCGACAATTTGATTATATGGGTAGAGTTGCCAAAATATATAGATGTTTGTTTACTATAAATCGATGCGCAAGAAGTTCTTGCAAAAAAAGAAACAAAAATGAAAAAAATATATATAAGTATGGTACAAATGATTTTTATTGCAGTATGTACACACCAAAAGAATACAAGTTAAGTGTGTACTGTATTTTTATTTTGAAAAATAACTGATCAACTTAGTTTGCAGTTTTTTTTTTTTTTTTTTTTTCCCCTTCTTTTTATCTGCATACATCTCTTGATAATATCGAATTTCATTTTGCAATGCCTGTCTTACTTTCGTACCTCGTTCGATGTTTGGATCTAGAAGAACACTCAGTGCCATTTACATTTCTTCTTTCCACTCAGGGTGCCTCCGTAGCCAGGTGGGAAGGAGCAACAGTGCGTAGCACACGCTTCTTGATTAGACCGGGGTTCGAGCCTGTCACCACCAAATACGGAGGATGCGGAAAGGTCAGGGAATGACCACTGCATATCCCGGAGCAATATGGCCTTAGTTGCTAATGCTCCTAAAAACCAAATAACAAACAAACAAACTTTCCACTCCTATATGCATATAAAGGTGTAAAGTTTTTAAAAAATAATCTTTAATAAAAAATACACAGCGAAAAATATTTGTACAGCTTACGCACAGTCAACCGCTTGGAATCTAGAGTGTTTACTAATGCATGAATGCTAGCAGACTCCGTATATAATGGGAGTTGCGACAACAGTCAGCATGGCCTTGAATCCATAACGCATTGGCATACATGCTGGCATTATAATACATACATATCAAATGTACTGGTGCGTAATGCAGTTATTTATTATTTTTATTATTATTTGTAAACCGTGCTATACCGAAACCCACGCTGTTTGAAACTGTGCTATGCGAGGTATTCCTGTACAGTTATACGATCAGTACACATGTATTGTATTGTATTTTATTTTATCATAATAAAGAAGTTTTACAGATTAGAGTCGGTGTTATTTAGTAGCATTACAGATGAACTGCTTTTTGTGGCTTGAAGTTAAACAAATAGCAAAAAAGTGTTACATTATATGCCTATTGAAGTGCATATAGTTGAGGTCTTCTCTGCATTGTAGCTGGCATGGAAAGATTTTCCTGTTTATGGTAATGTGAAGCAGACCCTGTGCATCTCAAGAAGCATAATGCAAGGCTTTTTGCCACCAGAGGAAGGGCAGTGGCTTCTTGTATCTTAAATTTAGGCTACAACAAGGTCTAGAAAAGTGAGCCCTAACATATGGTCCTTGTTTATGTATTATTTTTCTATTTTTGCATCTACAACTATGTACTGAAGCATCCTATTTCTAACAATTAGTTTATTTTTAGCTATATATATAGCTATTGGCAGATGTGATGTACAACAACCAAGAAATTAGTTGCTTGTTGTACAAGCAATAATACCCACCACAACTGTCTTTATACACTATCATAATCATATAGGTCAGAGATGTAGTAGTAGTGGCATGTAATGCAAGAAAGCAAATGTTATGAGCTTATGCAGCATCAGCCAAAAAAAATCACACCATTCCCTCCAAATGCCTGTCCACTTCCTCCTTAAATTTATTCAACCTATCACCTTCCACAACGACAGATGGAAGTTTTGTTCCAGCAATTAACCACCCCCTGGCTAAAGGCAAATTTCCGCACATCTATTCTACATCTATCCTTTCTTAATTTGAATTTATGCCCCCTTAGGTTCGTAATCTGAACAAGTGGAAGGATCCCATCAGAATTCAGTGTGCTGAACCCATTCAAGGCCTTATACACCTCAATCAGATCACCGCGCAGGTGCCTAGTCTCCAGCCACTGCAGTTTGCAGAACTTAAGCCTCTCTTGATAAGAGGATCCCTTCATTCCTCTTACCAATCTTGTTGCCCTTCTCTGTACACGCTCAAGTAAATCTACATCCTTCCTAAAATGTACTGCGTACAGGCCTCCAGACCTGTACGCAGTACTCAAGGCGTGGCCTGACCATTGCCTTATACAGAAGGATAATCACCTCCTTTTCCCTGGTAGCAAAATTCCTATATATCATTGACAAAACCCCATGACCTGCCCTGGCAGCCTGTCTGCATTGCTCAGAAAACTTCATATCTGACTGCACAATTACTCCCAGGTCTTTTTCATTTTCTACCACCTTAAGTGTAGTACCACACAGTTGGTACGTTTCTCTGGGGTTACTTCTACCCATATGCAGTACTTTGCATTTGTCAAGGTTAAACTTCAGTTGCCACTTCTTAGCCCATCTGCCCAAATTATCTAGATCCTGTTGCAGTAGCACACTGCCATTACTGTCATTAACAACCCTGCCAACCTTTGTATCATCTGCAAACTTCGACACTAAGCCTGATATACCTTCATCAATATCATTGATAAATATACAAAACAACAGTGTACCCAACACCGAACCCTGTGGGACTCCACTAATAACATTAGTCCAAGAAGAGCAGCACCCATTAATTACCACCCTCTGTCTTCTCGCACTTAACCATCCTTTTATCCATTGTAGCAACTTACCCTTAATACCATTCTGCTCCAATTTGTACAATAGTCTTCCATGCGCAACAGTGTCAAAAGCTTTCCTGAAATCCAAATATATGATATCAAAATTATTTTTTGCATCCAGTTCCTTTGTAACCACATCATAATATCCTATCAAATTTGTCAGACAAGACTTTCCCTTAACAAACCCATGCTGTGTCTGAATTATTGCTGCAGTCTTGTCTAAATGATCCTGCAATGCATCTTTAACCAGCGACTCCATTATTTACCCGGAACAGAAGTTAAACTAACTGGTCTGTAATTACTCGTGTCACCCTTTGATCCCCCTTTGTGAATTGGGGATACATTTGCACATCTCCAGTCCATGGGAACCTCCCCTGAGTCCAAGGATGCTCTCATAATTATGGCTAAGGGTTTGCTTAGTTGCTTTGCCGCCTCCTTTAATATAACTGGATAGACCCCATCCACCCCAGGTGCTTTTCTTATGTTTAACTTCAACAGTTTCTCTTCCACTTTGCTCTCAGTTATTACAAAATCATTAAGTATCCTGCTACAATTTGATAACCTTCTGCCATTTTCAAACCTTAATAATTCCTCATGTGTGAATGTAGATGCAAAATACTCATTCAGTTTGTTTGCTATCTGAGCAGGATCATCAACAGTTGAACCATCGATGTCAAGTGGACCAATCAGATTCATCCCCTTCCTTTTAGAGTTTATATAAGTAAAGAAATCCTTGCTGTTTTTCTTAGCATCTTTTGCCAAGGATTTCTCGTAATCTGCCTTCACCTGCCGAACCTCCTTTGTGACCTGATTACAGATTAACGTATATCTGCCATAGGCTTCTGAGTCGCTTGATAATTTATATGCATCAAATGCATTTTTCTTCTCTGTTAAGAGTCTCATTAGTTCATTTGACAGCCATTTAGGCCTAAACCTTGAACAATATTTCTTAATAGGTATGAAACTTTTAGTAGCATCCACGATTAATTCCTTGAATGCTTCCCACTTAGAATTTACTGTTGGTAACATTGTCAGTTGATCCCACTGTACAGAATTTAAAAACTGTCGGAGACCACTGTACTGCCTTTACGGAAGCAAAAACCCTTTCCTTTACCCCTGATGGTAATTAAATCTTTAAGTAAATCCCACGTCAGTACACTGTGATCACTGCCACCTAGTGGTTCTTTTATCTGCAAATTCCTAATACATGAATGATCACTCTTGATAACCAGATCAAGAGTATTACTTTCTCTGGTTGCCTCTTGAACATGTTGCTGCAGAAAACAATCATCCATAAATCCACAAAAGTCTGACTATTGTGTGAGTGCCCAATCCACAAGTTCCACTCAATATCTGGGAAGTTAAAATCCCCCATTATAAGACATTCCGATTTACTAGCCCACTCTATTTCTCTGTACAATTGTTCATTGTACTCATTCGAGTCATTAGGCCTATAACACACTCCTACTCTTATTTTTGCTTCCGCAGTGCTTATGTCACACCAAACTGACTCAACAGTGCACTGTTCATCTATATCAACTGGATGCACTAGTTTGACAAGAATATTATTATTACCCATATTTAGCAGTCATGAGGAATTTAAACTATGGTCAGCTGAAATGCATGTACTACTGTACTCTAGCATTGACCATTCAGCTATATCAGGCTTATTCTGAAAACTTATGTTAGATTTGAGAACTAATTTTGCTAATCAAAAATTAGATAAACTTATGCAATTTAATTGAGTACACTGATTGTACATTGTGGGTTAGACTTGAAGATGAGAGAGAGAGACAGACTAATTTATTGCTAGTGAAATATGTATCACGTACATGCAAACAGCAATTGGACTCTTAATGACCATGAGGCCAAGAGTTACAATATTACTACAAGTTTACATTAACTAGCTGCAGTATAAATTCTTTGTTGCAGACTAATCCAAAACTTTGTGCCGAAGAAGATTTTTAAAGGCAGTTTAATCCTTATGCTTTTCTTATGAAATTATATGTTTGATTATTATTTAAGCCCACAAAGAAGTTAGCCTTTATTCTTAATAAATGTATTATTTACCATGTAGAATGTTTTGTATTGCAGTTTAGCCTCACCTGCATGCATGAATGCTCTAATTCATACAACAGTAATAGTTCCACCTAAAAATCTTTCATGTAAATTGTTTATCAGAGAGGGAGGTTATAGTGAATAAAAGGAAACTTAAAAAGTTGCAGGCAGTGCTTGTTTGTAAATTATGGTCCAGTAGTTCTGAGTGGACTAAGTTGAATGGGTGTTTAACAGAGTTCAGTATTTGATCTCTTGTTTTACTCAAGTTTTTCATTGCTTGCCACAATATGTTTCCTCAGCAGCTCAGGCTTTGTACAACAGTAGGACATGGCATTCTCTCCACAATATGCAATTTTTTTTTTTTTTTTTCCAGTAGACAAAAGTAGTGATTATTCAGTTTATAAAGCAGTCAAATTATCTCCATCTTAAGTATTGTATACCAGTTTTGGAAACATCTTGCGAAGGTTGTGAGCCTTCTGAAATGTATACAGAGAAGAGCAATAAGATTTAGTCGTTGATGCAAAGGAATATCCTTGCAGGAAGAGGTTTCATTTCCATTAGTAAAGTTTATAAATCAGACATTCACATTGCAACTCATCCAAAGTATTTAAGGCTTTAAAATATAATTTAAACACTGTGAATAATTGAAACACTGATATTTTCTCCTTCACATCCAACCCAATCTAGGGAAGGCAGATTTAAATTAAGGAAGGTTAATTTCACACTAAGTTTACATAAGAAAACTTGCATGTCAGCAAAAGAGTAATTAGGCTGCTAGAATAATCTCCCATTTAATCTTGTGCAACTGGAGGGCTTATGTAAATTTTGAGATGGATAAAAAGCACATAATGAGAGAGAGACTATTTTAGAGCAAGTGCTGACAAATGGTTGATTGCAAAGCATATTTTTATTAATCATAGTGCATAAAAATAAAATGATACCTACACACAAACAACCCAAATCTTCCACACAAAATTAACATAGTTTATGTAGGTATTACAAAGTTTTGTATAGTAATATTAAGCATCTTGCATTTTCCTCCTTTTTGTTTTTAAAAAGGAGAGAAGCACTTTAAAATTTAAACAGCCTATTTTAGAATATATATATATATATATATATATTTTTTTTTTTTTTTTTTTTTTTTTTTTTTTGGCTGACACTATATATTTTTTTCTTCCTTTGCTTCCTTCCATCTTTTTGTAAGTTCCACTACTAAAAAATAGTTTGAACGTATGCTGTTGATTATATACATTGTCTTAAGTTACTGCGATTAGGAACCACTGTGTGATCTTCTAATCTTATTTCTTAATGTCATCATCTGTTAAATTCTTTTTCACAGAAAATGTAAGATTTCCAGTAGCATTTTTTTATTTTGTGAATTATGCTAAAAAAAGTGTCAGGATACAAAAATATACTTCATGTATTTTTGTATCCTGACACTTTTTTAGCACAATTCACAATAATGATAAAAAAAAATTTCAGATTTAGAGATTTATTACTTAGGATTTTTTTTAATAGTTAGTCTTTCTTGGTTTTTCAGCTTAAGTCCTTTCAATGCTAAAAACAAAATTTGCATAAATATTATGTCAAAAATGGAAGTAAAACCTTTACTGACTTTTTATATAAACTAAAATGTTTATTTTTGATTCTGAGCCAGAACTCTGATGTTCAAATTATATTCTCTTATACACTCAACATATGTCTCTTACGTAGTCAATTTTTTGATATCTAATTAGGAAAATAGTGTTGCAATTTTTCAATTAAAGAGGTTGAGGTTTTTAAAATAATTTTACTTATTTCTTTTATTAACATTAGTTTTGCACATCAAAAGGGAACATTTTTAAGTTATTTTGTGCAACATGACTTTTCCGTTTGCGTGTTTTTTTTTTTTTTTTTTTTTTTTTTTTAAGCAATAAGTTGATTGGTTGCCTGAAGACTTTCATCTTCACTTTGCTTGTGTGTGTGTTTGCTTTCAGTTTTGTGTAAATTATGGAATAAGTCAGGCAGAAATGAAAGTTTTTCATAATTGTATGTCATCAGATAAATAATTAAATTTGGATTCTTTTCATTTAAAAAATAACTTCATGTAATTCATACACCCATGAAAGAACTCCTTTGACAGCTTGTGCATATTATGCAAAAATAAATGATGATCAGATTCCATTACCTCATATAGCTTCAAAAAATTTCGTGTTTTTTTTTTTTTTTGGTCTGCATTTAATATCATTATCCATTTTGATTATTTGACCATGAACATTTCTAAAAGCATCTTTAGAACATTTAGAAACCAAAAAATTCTCTATGTAAGGACCAATGAGTTTTCCTGCTTAACACTACTGACAAATCCATTCAGTGCTACCAGTTATTCCAGACAGTTCTTTTCAGCAGAAAAATTAGTTTATTTCTTCATCCAAAATAAACATAATGAAAGCTAAGAGTTGTAGTTAATAGTTAATTAATAGATTCATCTGTTTTGCAGTGAAAATATTTTCTGATCTGCAATATATGCAAGTATCTGTTGTTTGGTATCGATGACATTACTTGACTTTGTTTACTAATTGTGTTGTTAGAAAGAATTTTTTTTTTTTTTTTTTTTTTTTTTTCCACTTTCATTTCTCCAATATGGTTTTTCACCATGTAGTTCATAACAGATACCATTTAATGATTTTTAGAAATATTTGTGACATGCTAAGGTATGTTCATGACATAGGCCATTGGGAAACACTAGCTAAGGCTGTTATAGTTGACCATTTATAATGTAGATACCATCCAGGATGTTGTATGGCTACTAAAAAGCTCACTCAAGCATGCTTAGTCTAGTGTGATTGCACAGTGAAGAATTATAATTTTATCTCTTGGTGTTTCAGGAATTATTTTTTATTTTTATTTTTTTTTTTTAAGAAATATGTTGGAATGATTCCTTATTAATTCACAAATTTTTATGCAATTAGCTATTACCAAATAGGAAACACAGGCCACCTGATACTTGGGTGATCAATGTGCAGTATTCCTAAACTCAAAACAAATTAGAAAAACACCTTGCAAGATTAATTTAGCAAAGTTAGTTAGTAATGTCTTAAAAGTAATAAATGCTAACTTGGTGTATAATTGAGCTTATTTAATATTGTTCAAGCAAGTATATTGTATAATTTCAGCTCATAGCAACCAGACTGCTAAAAATTGGTTGGCAGAAAGGTTTGTTGCATATACATGTTGAGTCTGGTTACTATGGAAGTAATAATTGTCACTGATTAAGTGTCATTAACTAAATTTTTTTTTTTTTTTCTATTGCGTATATTTTAATTTTTTATTAACAAATGCCTTATATATGTAATGTTTGGTGTTTAAAAAAAGTTATACTCGGATGTTCAGTAAAAAAATTATCCTTGTTTGTAAATTTTTTATAATATTTAAATGATCCAGTATTGTAGAGTAGGTTGGGGCCCAGACTTTGCCATTGTGTAAGGAAACTAAATGAGAAAAGGAGATCTATTGTCATATACAAACCATTGTGATATTGAGCACTATCCCAGATGTGACAGTAATAAGATCAGTCACATAGCTTATCAATGTCACTTCAAAACGATTTATAAGAATGGTTTTAATTTCTGAATGACAGGTATGAAATTAGCAATGAATTTTAGAAGCTGTTTGGTACTTACTGATCTACAAAAGAATAAGCTGACCAAGAAAGGGTTACCAGATCAATTTAATAAGGAGACATTTTATATTTTTTTTCATGACATTTTGAAGTGAATGTGGTGAATTTCCTCAAATGCAGCATTTGATGATTGAAATACCACTGCTCTATAAATGTCATTAGAAAAACTAATATGTAGTAACTCTGTCAGAAATAAAGAAGATTAACTGTCGCAACTTAAGTATCTTCCTGCATCCTAGAAACTGTTTGTATTCATTGCTGCCAAGAATGTATGCAAAAACATCATTTGGGAAATTGAGTTCATCCAAAAACATTTGAGGCTGTTGCATATTAGTTGTGACACTGAAAGACTGTATGGTTGAAATAGCCAAAAGTAAACATTTTTTGAAAATGATTCAAAATGATTGACGATGTGAAAAGTGTCCCTCTTTCAGATTCAACATGTGGTCGTAGAGAAGATATTCACAAATCAACTTTTGTCTCACTCGTGATGAATCAAGTGATGTAAGTGATTCTAACAATAATTAGATTTATTTTTAGAATTATTTATTATTAGAATTAGATTTCAGTGATTTTATTTTTTTTTTTTATTTTAATAAATAATGAATTGTTTACTGAAGTTATTCAAGCCTATGTAATGAAATATATTATATGACCAATAAAAGAAACATCTTTTGTCTGGATTGATTAACAAAACAAAGTTCTTAGATAATGTCATAATAACTATCTTTCTGGCAAACCTTCATACCTAAAACTATGCATTAGACTATTAAAAGTTAGATTTATTAACTTTTATAACATTCTGGTGTATCATGAAAATATACCTTGCTCTTTTTTATTTTTAACATTTTTTTTTCCTTACTAAAAAAAAAAAAAAAACTTAAAAATGAGGGTTTAATTCCTTGCCAATAGATGATGCTACGGTGGCACTTTTCGCCTTCAAATAATAAAATGCAGACTTATTTTGGTACATTACAACATGTATGTAATAAATACTGCTTAAATATAAATTAAACTTCTTAATTAAATTCTTTTCTTTTTGAGGATTCCTATTCTATTCAAGTTTTTCTATTTTGACCCTTATCCCAACCTACAAAAAAAAAAACAAATAAATAAAAAGTAACTAGAGAAAGAGGGAAGGTTCTTTATAGATTATATTAATTTTGAATGACAGAAGACAACAGTATGAAAGCAGTATTTTACAGTAATATTTTGAAAGGATGAATTACTTCAAGCATGCCTCATAAAGGAGTTCCAGTGGGTGTATAAACTTTTTTTTTTTTTTTTTTTTATCAGATTTTTAGTCCAAATTCTAATTTGCTTAAGTCATAGCTGTTTAACAGAAGTTAAATAGCTATAATTTAAGAAATTTGTTTCAAATAATGTAAATATTTGTTTTGATGTGAATGTTAATAATATGACAATCAGTGGGGGTGTTTGAGGCTAATGGAATCTGTAAAACAATAAATAATTTGTTTAATACATACACATACCATGCACTTTTAGCTCTTCAAAATTCCATAAAAATGGAGAAGGAAATTTTTGAAAATAACATTACATTTTTCTTTTGGTATTATTTTGATCTTTCTGTTAATATTCTCAATCTTTAATTATATTGAATATTTCCTAACGTGCTAATGCTTATGGATGAAAATTTATGATAATGCTGTTTCTTGAGTTATTTTGTGGTCTAAGATTGTTCCAAGGAAACACACCTCTGTAAACATATGTGATAATCAATATGAAATGGCACACTGCAACCAAAGTAGTAAGCCAAAAATTCTCAGTCAGCTACATAAATTTTCAGTGTTAGTATTAAAATGGCAGAATGATGCAAGGAAGCAAAGCTTACTTTGGCATGTGCATCAAAAAATAAAAATTTCTTCCTATGTTATGTATTTTATCTAATCCATGTTTAAAATCGGCATTCAGCTCTCTGGCTCAGTAAAGCTAGGCAGTAACTTGTTCTAATATTGATTATTCTTTGATTAAAGGTAAATGTTCTTACATCTTGTCTGTAATGATGTTTTCTTGATTTAAATCTAAATTCCCATTTCTTTTGCTCACCCCTTTTAAAGCCTGAAATGCCTCACATAGATCCCCATGCAAATATCTACTTTCCAAAATTTACAGCTCACAAAACTGGAGTCTTTCTGTAAGAATATCTTTGCATCTACACCTAGTCTTTTTGCCTTTTAAAGCAAGTGTCTTTGCTGAAATTAGGACTCTAAACCTCTGTGTAGTATCAAAACTGGTCTGACTATTGATTTGTACAATGAGATAAATGTGCCAGTCTGTCTGTTGCACTGTATTAACAGCTTTACTGAGCTATCAAGTGAACTTTGTCAGACTGCGGTACAGCTCCCAAGTCCTTTTGATTTTTATTGCTTTTAATATGTGCCTGCCCTTTTAATTGATAATTTGAGATTATTAAAGAGCATTAAAGCTTAATTACGTGTTTTTTTTTTTTTTTTTTTTTTTTTTTTTTAAATCAGCTGTATAATTTGTCTTTTTATTGTAGCTTACTTTGATTATCATGAAAAATTACTTCCCACTCTAATATCATTAACAAATTTTGATATAACTTGTAATACCATCATCAGTAAGGAGATATTTCATTTAAACTTTTTGAGATATAAAAAAGTTTAAATTAGTTACTATGATGTGTGCATGTAAGAATGTTTCATTGAAACAGCTAGTAACATCAGCATTGATGTTACTAGCTTTGATGTTATATCAGCATAGCATTGAAACATCAGCTGTTTCAGATATAAAATAAATCATAAAGATGCTGAATAAGAAAATGAGAAGAAGGGTCCCAATCTACATGAGGATTAATAATATTTACAAGTGTTGAAACAGAGATAAATAAGTCCAGTTTAAGATTACCAGTGTGATTTAATTTAGTAGTTGAAGACTGGATTATTCATGTGGGGTTTGGTTTTCTTACCATGAATTTGTAAATATATGAAAAATTTATTTATAGAAGAATTTCTGTACTCAAAATATGTGGAATAATTTTTACTTTTCTTCCCAAAATAAATACAACTTTAAAGTTTAATGTTTTATTAATGTGGATTTCTCATGCTGATAATAGCAAATATTGTATATATGAATAAAAATGTGATATACTTTCTTTAATATTATATTAGTAGTCTAGGTCTGTTACAGTCACATACTGTCTGCAGTACAATTTTTCAATTGATTCCCCCCCCCATAAGGTTGGTAATTTACAGTCTTTGACATCCTTTCATTCCTTCTTCAGACCAAGCAATTTTTCCACTTTCTTTGAGTAAATTTGGATGCAATCCACTATGCAGTGTTCTTTTCAGTTTATCATTATAATTATTTCTTTCTCAGACTAAGCAAATACATCTAGCTATTCTTATAAACCTTATTTTTGAAAAGTGATTAGTTTTCATTCTTCCTTTAAGGCTTTGCTGTTGTTGACCTTGCTAAGAGCTTGTAAATTCTGAATTTTATATCTTTGAATGAGTGAGGATTTAAAAACCTGAATGGCAGATTTTATTGTACTGAAATTTGATTGTTAAAGTGCAGCCTAAACATTTAAAACAACTTAACTTAATATAATTAAAGAGTTGTTTGAAATTAGAGGTTATTGCAATATTTGAAACGGCTTTTAAAATAACACTTCTCTGCATTAACTTTTGCATCGACCACGGGGGAGACTCTGGTCTCTCCAGTGATAGTGCTTAGACTTATGCTCTTTAAAAATGACTACAATTGTCCACATAATCAGCCTAAAATAACTAATATCATTTTTAGTCAGATAACATCACCTATTAGGCAAATCCATTAAAAATCTAGCCACTGCTATGGCCAGTTTCACAACTTATTGGTTCCATTGCCAGATAGTAAGTAGTCCTATTAGCAACCTTTTGTCAACTGCAAAAGTTAATGCAGCCAAGTGCTAGGTTGGAAGAAAATTTCTGATTGTAAATGTAACTTATGTTACATGGTTGTTAAATCCCTATAGAAAGACTGTGTGGCAAATATAATATAATTATATTTTAGGGGAACTGTTGCAATATTTGAATCCACATCTAAAATAGTGCTGCTCTGCATTAACTTCTGCAATAATTTAAATTCAGTTTATTTGGATTTGGTTCTAATCAGAAGTCTTCTTCCAATCTACTGCTTGGCTACTCATATAGATTCAATACATCCATTCGCTGCTCAGCACAAGGTTGCTAATAGGGTCATCTGATGATGGAACTACTAAGTTCCGAAGTTAATCACATCAGTGCATAGGATTTTTAATGGATGTCTGATTAAAAACAATATTAGTTATTTTGGGTTGACCAATGGACAGTTGCAGTCATCTCTAAAGAGTAAAAGTCTGAGTGCTGTCACCATCACAGGAGAGACCATTGCAGTCCCATGACAGTCAACTGCAAAAGTTAATGCAGAGAAGTGTTATTTTAGAAGCTGTTTCAAGCTTTTAAATTTTGTTATTTATAAATATTTTCTTCTGATCAGATTTTAATCTTTAAAGATTATTATTTTGGTTATCTCGTGTGACTTTTCAACAAGTCTTAATACCAAAATTATATATTTATTATTTATTATTTTTTTTTTTTTTTCCAGAAACAAGTTTTAAAAGCTGGGTTGAAAAATGTGCAACAAAACATAATGTGAGTACCAACTATATTTTGTGCTGTATGGATTGATCTTAATGCTGCTGAATGAGACAACAATTTCTGTTACAGGGGATCCTTGTTATCCGAGGATAATTGGTGCCAGAAAATTCCACTTAAAATGGAGACCAATTTTCGTAATGTTTATTATGAAAATGCAACTAGGCATAATATTTTAAAAGCTTAAGATTTTATATCTATATAATATCAGTGTAGATACATCATAGACAACTCTTAAAGAAAAAATGATAGAAGTCTGAAAAGCATCATTTCATCTGTATCTCATATTGTGCTCATCCTTCACAACAAGTTGCCAATGTATTGCACTACCTCAAATAAGTAAAGCTTCACTAATAGAGAAGACTTATTACTTATTCTCAGTGGGCAACGGCACCGTTTCAAAGCTAGTTGGCTTTTCATTGGTGGGTGGGCAGGTACCCTGGTATCGCAATTGCAGCGTTTCTTATTAGAGGTAGTGCACTACATGGACAACTCGTTGTGAAGGATGAGTAGATGTAGTGTATCTACACCAGTATTATATAGTAATGTTTATTATATACTTTTACATAGTAAAAAATGGATGAAGGAACTGAAAAATGAGAATTATTTTATTGGAAATTTTTTATTATAATATGTTACAAAGTGAGGTTAAGTAAAGTTTATTGAAGTTACACTATTTTTCAGTTGTACAAATAAAGAATAAAGCCAGAGTTGTTGGGGTTTTTTTTGTGTTGTATATTTTCGGATAAAATTGTCGTAGCATTTAGCTGTCTTTAACTTCACGCTTAACATTTGTTGCACAATCATGAAGAAGATCGTTCTCACAAAATATATTGTCACAAAAAAATTGGTCAAATTTTTTCAAGGGAAAAAGCTTTTCTTTAATTTTCAAATCCTCATAACTGCGGGGACTCGGATACCGAGGACCCCCCTGTGTATCTATTGTATATTGTCTATTATAGTTTTCAGTAATATACAGTGTGTATAACCTACATCTTAAAGTTCTAGTATGGACTGCAAAAAAAAAAAAAACCCTTTTGAGATACTTTTCATTACCAAAAAAAAAAAATTAGGTTTCATTACCTAAAATAAACTGTTTCCCTCCTCGTGTATGCAACTATCCAGTTCAGCTTTGAATTTCCCAAGCTGTTGTAGCCTCAATTACCAATGGAGATAGCTTATTCATTATGAAAAACTTGCTGGTTAAAAGGAAACTCCCTACAATCCAGCCTAAATCCCTTTCACCATAATTTGAATTTATGGCTCCCTAGTTTTGAAATGGTGAAAATTTTGCCTTCATTCATTTCATTATTCCCTCTCAATCAGGGACTTCCCCTCTCCCCAAAAGTTCTTAGTTGTCAAGATCTGTAGATCTCACCAGACAGGTTGTCCACCTCTGGGCTCTTTCAAGAAGCTGGATGTCTGGGTTTTTTTTTTTTTTTTAGGTGCAGTCCTCATACTTGGACAGAGTATTCCAAGTGTGGTCTTATTTTGTACAATGGTATTGTTTGTTACCTTATCTTTATAAGCAAGTGCAACTATCAATAAACCATCAATAGGACAGGATGTGCTTTCCTTTCCACATGTTCATACTCTGATCATAGCTCTAAAATCCTTTTTCTTTCTCTACTTATTTTTAATTCAATTTCTTATTTTTTGGTTACTATTCCAAAAGTTTAAGAACCTTACATTAAAATATTGCTGCTACTTTTCTGACAATCCCTGAAGCCTTTTCCAAGTCATCCTGAAGGAGCACTGCTTTGAGGCTTATCATTAACCACTCTTCCAATCTTCACATCTTCTGCAATTTTTACATCACACAGTATTCCTTTGATGTCATTTAAGAAAATCAAACAATAGTGATCCAGAACCACTCCTTGAGGAACGCCACTTCTCACGTTAGACCAATATGAAGAGCAACCATTAATCATGCCTTCTACTTCCTTCCTTGTAGTTACCCTGAGATCCATTTTAGAAATTATCCATGAACCTAACTTTTTTTTTTTAGTTTACACAGGAAAAAAAACTCTTCCCATTTCACCCATCCATTCACTCCAAAATGTGGCCACTTCATCCTTGAATTTATTTAAGCTATCAACTTCCCCAATGACAGATGAAACTTTGTTCCAGCAATCAACTACCTGCTGGCTAAGGACAAATTTACACACATCTGTTCAACAACTGTCTTTCCTCAATTTGAGTTTATGAACCCTCAGGTTTGTAATTTGAACGAGAGGAAGAATCCCATCAGCATTGAGCCTGCTCAATTCATTCAAGGCCTTGTACACCTCAATCAGATTGCCTTACAGATGCCTAGTTTCCAGAAGCTACAATTTTCAGAACTTAGCATTAGTAGAGGCATATGATGCAAGAAAGCAAGCTTATTCAGCATCAGCCAAAAATAAAAAAAAAAAAACCCACTCCCATTTCACCCCTCTGTTCGTTCGAAATACCTGTCCAGTTGAGCTTTAAATTTGTTCAGGCTATCAACTTCAACAACAAGTGATGGAAGTCGGTTCCACCAACCAACCACCCGCTGGCCAGAGGCAAATTTCCGCACATCTATCCGACATCCGTCCTTCCTCAATTTGAATTTATGCCCTCTGAGGTGATTATTCTGAGCAAGATGAAGAATCCCATTGGCATTGAGCATGCTCAAACCATTCAAAGCCTTATACACCTCTATCAGATCACCTCGCCGGTGCCTAGTCTCCAGACTCTGTAATTTGCAAAACTTAAGCCTTTCTTCGTAAGAGCAACCCTTTGTGCCATTCACTAATCTTGTTGCCCTTCTCTGTACCCGTTCCAGCAGTTCTACATCCTTCTTGAAATGAGGCCTCCAGACCTGTATACAGTACTCAAGATGTGGCCTAACCATTGCCTTATACAAGGGAATAATCACCTCCTTATCCCTGCTAGAAAAATTCCTGTATATCATTGACAAGACACCATGAGCTACTCTTGCAGCTCGTCTGCACTGCTCAGAGAACTTCATATCTGCCTGCACAATTACCCCCAGGTCCTTTTCATTCTCCACCACTGTCAGTGTAGTACCGCAGAGTTGATACGTTGCTCTGGGGTTACTGTTTCCCATATGTAGTATTTTACATTTTTCAATGTTAAACTTCATTTGCCACCTCTCAGCCCATCTGTTCAACCTTTCCAGATCCTGTTGCAGCAGCATAGCGTCAGTAGTGTCCTTAACGACCCTGCCAACCTTTGTATCATCTGCAAACTTTGACATTAAGCTCAATATACTTTCATCCATATCATTGATAAATATACAGAACATCAATGGACCCAACACTGAACCCTGGGCGACTCCACTAATAACATTAGTCCACAAAGAGCAGTGTCCATTGATTTGCCACTTTCTGTCTTCTCATGAGGGACTAGTCAAATGATAGAGACAGACCTAGGATATGGAGTAAGGGACAAAACTATTGTTTTTGTACTAAACTTTTTTTTTTTTTTTTTTTTTTATCTGGATCCTTTGTCAGAATAGCAACAAGTGGTTTATTGGTGTGCTATTTATTAGGTTACAATGCAGTGGTTATTTTTCAAAATTAGCATACCCAATATACATTTTCAGTATTGCATTGTGAGGAAGGATGGCGCTGTGGAATTATCAGCTAGCTTCCATCACATAAACAAGTATGGCACTTAAGTGAGCATTAATGTGATAAAGCAATATCACCATAAGTTGGATGCAACAGTTTTAGTTGATTACATTTTTATCCTGCATGAAGCAAAATTTGATGTTCACTCATTGCTGTCTAATTATTTTACATTGATTGGCTATGAGAGGTGATACCAGATGTTCCTTTTCTTGAGCCTGAATCTACAGTATCTCATAAATAGCTTTTCAAGACTTTATCCCACCTAGTGGGAGCAATCTGAATATTCGTTTGGCTTTCAATCCAAAGAATTTTTGGATTTCAATCCATAGAACTAGAGGGAGTAATACTCTTGATCTGATTATCAGTATCTTCATGCATCAAGAATCTGCAGATAAAGGAACCACTAGGTGGCAGTGATCAGTGTGCTGAAGTGGGATTTACTCAAAGAGATAACTACCATCAAGGGTGAAGGAAAGGGTTTTTGCTTTCGTAAAGGTGACTACAATGGTCTGAGACCGTATTTAAATTCTATACTGTGAAACCAACTGATGATGTTACCAACAGCAAATTCAAAATGGGAAGCATTCAAAGAATTAATCTTGGAAGCTACTAGGCGTTTCATACCAACAAAGAAATATTGTTCAAGATTTATGCCTAAATGGATGTCAGATAAACTAATTAGACATGTGACAGAGAAGAAAAATGAATGGGAATACATATAAATTAACATATGACACAGAAGCCTGTGTTAGGTATAAGCTGGTCTGTAACCAAGTTACAAAGGAGGTTAGGCAGGCGAAGGCAGATTACGAAAAATCTTTGGCAAAGGATGCAAAGAAAAACAGCAAAGAGTTCTTTACTTATGTAAACTCTAGAAGAAAGGGGATGAATCAGATTGGTCCACTTGATATTGATGGTTCAACTGTTGATGATCCTGCTCAGGTAGCTAACAAACTAAATGAATATTTTGTATCTACATTAACACATGAGGAGTTATTCAGGGAGGGAAATGCCGGAGGTATATTCAACTCTGGCAGTAAGCTAGATAATCTTGTAAGAACTGCGAGTAAAGTAGAGGAGAAATTGTTGAAGATAAACATAAGAAAGGAACCTGGGGTGGATAGAATCTATCTAGTTATATTAAAGGAGGCGGCAAAGGAAGTAAGCAAACCCTTAGCCATAATTATGAGAACGTCCTTGGACCTGAGTTACCCATGGACTGGAGATGTGCAAATCTGACCCCAAACCACAAACGAGGATCAAAGGGAGACACAGGTAATTACAGACCTATTAGTTTGACTTCTGTTCCAGGGAAATTAATGGAGGCACTGGTTAAAGAAGCACTGCAGAATCATCTAGACAAGACTTCAGTTATAGCTCGGACACAGCATGGGTTTTTTAAGGGGAAGTCTTGTCTGACCAATTTGATTGAATACTATTATGTGATCACAAAGGAACTGTATGCAAAGAATAACTTTGATATCACATTTGGATCTTAGAAAGGCCTTTGATACTGTTGCACATGGAAGACTGCTGCACAAATTGAAGAAGTGCAGCATTCGAGGCAAATTGCTGCTATGGATAAAGGGATGGTTGAGTGTGAGAAGACAGAGTGGTAATCAATGAACACTGCTCTACATGGACTAATGTTATTAGTGGAGTCCCTCAGGGTTCAGTGTTGGATTCATTGTTGTTTTCTGTATTTATAAATGATATTGATGATGGTATATCAGGCTTAATGTCCAAGTTTGAAGATGACACGAAGGTTGGCAGAGTTGTTAATGACAGTATGCTGCTGCAACAGAATCTAGAAAAGTTGAGCAGATGGGCTGAGAGGAGGTAAATGAAGTTTAACATTGACAAATGTAAAGTACTACATATGGGAGGCAGTAACCCCAGAGTAACGTATCAACTTTGTGGTACTACACTGATAGTGGTAAAGAATGAAAAGGACCTGGGGGTAATTGTGCAGGCAGATATGAAGTTTTCTGAGCAGTGCAGACGGTCTGCAAGAGTAGCTCATGGTGTCTTGTCAATGAAGTTTTATATCGGAATACAGGAATTATTCTAGCATGAATAAGGAGGTGATTATCCCCTTGCATAAGGCCACACATTGAGTACTGTATACAGGTCCAGAGGCCTTATTTTAAGGATGTAGAGCTGTTGGAATGAGTACAGAGAAGGGCAGCAAGATTAGTGAATGGAACAAAGGGTTGCTCTTACGAAGAAAGGCTCAAGTTTTGCAGATTACAGTGTTTGGAGACTAGGCACCTGCGAGGTGATCTGATTGAGGTGTATAAAGCCTTGAATGGTTTGAGCATGCTCAATGCTGATGGGATTCTTGCTCAGAATAATCACCTGAGAGAGCATAAATTCAAATTGAGGAAAGACAGTCGTAAGATAGATGTGCGGAAATTTGCCTTTAGCAAGCAGGTAGTTGATTGGTGGAACAAGACTTCCATCTTTTGTTGTAGCAATTGATAGGCTGCGCTCGACAGGTATTTGAAACGAATGGAGGGGAGAAATCAGAGCTTGTGTTTATTTATTTTTTTGGCTGATGCTGCATAAGTTTGTTTTTTTGCATCTTGCGCCTCTGCTAATGCTAAAAAAAAATCCTCTCCCATTTCATCCCTGCATTTGTGCCAAATCCTGCCCAGCTTGGTCTTATTTATTTGGGCTATCAACTTCCAGAACAAAAGATGGAAGTCTGTTCCACAAATCAACCACCTGCTGGCTAAAGGCAAATTTCCACACATCCATTCTACAACTGTCTTTCCTCAGTTTGAATCTATGCCCCCTCAGGTTCTTAATCTGAGCAAGAGGAAGAATCACATCAGCATTCAGCTTGCTCAACCCATTCGCCGCCTTATACACCTCAATCAGATCACCTTGCAGGTGCCTACTCTCCGGGCACTGCAAATTGCAGAACTTAAGCCTTTCTTGGTAAGAGCACCCCTTTGTTCCCCCTCACCAATCTTGTTGCCCTTCTTTGTACTCGTTCTAACAACTCTACATCCTTCCTTAAAATGAGGCCTCCAGACCTGTACACAGAACTCTAGGTGTGGCCTGACCATTGCCTTGTATAATGGGATAATCACCTCTATGTCCCTGCTAGCAAAATTCCTTTATATCATTGATAATACTCAATGACCTGCCCTTGCCACCTGTCTGCACTGCTCAGCAAACTTCATATTTGACTGCACAATTACACCCAGTTCATTTTCACGTTCCACTTCCCTGAGTGTAGTACCACACAGTTGGTACTTTTTCTTGGGTTATTGCTACCCATATGCAGCACTTTGCATTTGTCAATGTTAAACTTCGGTTGCCACTTTTTAGCCCGTTTTCCCAACTTTGTCTAGATCCAGTTGGAGTAGCATACTGTTTTTACTGTCGTTAACAATCGGGCAACCTTTGTATCATCTGCAAACTAGGACGTTAATCCTGATATACCTTCATCAATATCATTGATAAATACACAAAACAATGGTCCCAGCACCCAAACCCTTGGGAATCCCACTAATAACATTTGTCCATGAAGAGCAGTGTCCATTGATTACCACTCTCTGTCATCTCCCACTCAACCATCCCTCTATCCATTGTAACAACTTACCCTTAATGCCATACCGCTCGAATTTATGCAGCAGTCTTCCATGTGCAACAGTATCAAAAGCTTTCCTGAAATCCAAGCAGATGATATCAAAATTATTTTTCACATTTTTTCTTTATGACCACATCATAGTATCCAATCAAGTAACCCATGCTGTGTCTTAACTATTACTGCAGTTTTGTCTAGATCATCCTGCAATGCTTCTTTAACCAGAGACTCCATTATTTTCCCCGGAACAAAAGTTAAAATAACAGGTCTATAGTTACTTGTGTCACATTTTGAACCCCCTTTGTGAATTGGTGATACATTTGCACTCCTCCAGTCCATAGGGACCTCCCCTAACCACAAGGAAGCTCTCATAATTATGGCTAAGGGTATGCTTACTTCCTTTGCTACCTCCTTTAATATAACTGGATAGATCCTGTCCACCCCAGGTGCCTTTCTTATGTTTAACTTCAACAATTTCTCCTCCACTTTGCTCTGTTATTACAAAATCACTTACCTCCTTTAGAGTTTGATAAACTTCTGGCATTCCCCTCATTGAATAACTCCTCATGCATGAATGTAGATGCAAAATACTCATTCAGTTTATCAGCTACCTGAGCATGATCATCAATAGTCAACCCTTCTGTATTAAGTGGTCCGATCTGATTCATCCCTTTCCTTCTAGAGTTTACATAAGTAAAGAACTCTGCTGTTTTTCTTTGCATCTTTTGCCAAAGATTTCTCGTAATTTGCCTTCGCCTGCCTAACTCCTTTTGTAACTTGATTACAGACCAGGTTATATCTATCATAGGCTTGTGTCATATGTTAATTTATATGTATCCCATGCATTTTTATTCTCTGTCACATGTCTAATTAGTTTAAGTAATTCTCATATCAGTACATTGTGATCACTCTCATTCCTTTATGTGCAAATTCTTAATGCGTGAATAATCACTCTTGATAATCAAATCAAGAGTATTACTCCCTCTGGTCGCTCTGAAACATGCTGCTATACAAAACAGTCATCCAAAAAAAGTCATGCTAGTGTGCAAGTGACCAACCCACAAGTTCCAGTCAATATCTGGGAAGTTAAAATCCCTCATTATAAGACATTCTGATTTACTGGCCTACTATTTATCTGCATAATTTCTCATTATACTGATCAAGTTCATTAGGCCTATAACACACGCCTACTGTTATTTTTCCTTCCTTGTGCGTATATCACAACAAACAGACTCAACATTGCATTGTCCACCAATTGGTGGACAGTGCAATGTAAAACATCAATTGGGTGCACTTCCTTAGATTTTGTTTCTTAACTAGCAGCATAACCAATCCTCCCTTCCTGTCCAGTCTATCCTTTCTGTACACATTGTACTCCCCAAATTCCAATTCTGCACTGCTTATACCTGTGTGACACCACATCTCTGATATCCCAAAAATATCTGCCTTTGATGTCTTGACTAGCACTTCAAGCTCATCAAATTTATTAACTATACTCCTAGCATTGGTGTACATGCAAGTATACATGCACCTGTTTCTACTCTTAGTTACCCTAACACGGCCCATGTATTTATTTGTTTCCATGCTGCTGCTCATTCCAGTAGAAACAGTGCAAGAATCACTTTTGCCTCTGCCTGTGGCCACTGTTAACCTTTTAGTCTGTGTATCCTACCCAAGCTAGCAGGGCGCCTCCGTAGCCAGGTGGGAAGGAGCAGCAGTGCATAGCACACCACGCTTCTTGATTAGACCGGGGTTCGAGCCTGTCGCTACCAAATACGGAGGATGCGGAAAGGTCAGGGAATGACCACCGCATATCCCGGAGCAATATGGCCTTAGTTGCTAATGCTCCTAAAACCAAACAACAACAACCAAGCTAGCAGTTTTCCAACTCGCCTAACACTGCCTCAATAGCATCAGCAAATATTCTTTCACTCTTTCTATTTAAGTGTACCCCCATCCTTGTAGAAGCAGTCTCTCATGTCAACAAGTACAAACCATGCTAAAAAAATTCTACACCTTGCACAATCTCTCTCCAGGGCTGAATTGATTGGCAAGGCTCTCATCATATACTCCCTCCTATCGTGTCTGGGCAGAATTGCAGACACTTTTGCATTCAACCCTAATTAGCAACTTTTCAACATTGACCTGTACTTGAGTAAATATACAGATCTCTTACTCTTAATGTCATTAGTTCCAGTGTGTACAAGAATATTACTTTTTTTTTTTTTGCCCTTAAAAGATATCTGCTCTACAATGTCATCACCTTTTGCCCCTTGCAAACATACCCTGGTCTTGTTCCATCTTATCCTTTTTGTATAGTATATTCCTCATCTCCCTGACAATAGTCACCAACAATAACTGGTTTCTTTGGGACCAGTGCATTCTGCCTTGGAGATTGCCTGTGTGTGTGTTGCCTGATGCACAGGAGTCAGCTCTGCCATTGAGCTGGGCAGCTGAGAGCTTGATGGGCCCCTTATATTAATTTCTTTGAGGGCATTTACCCTGCACTTCAAGCTCTCATAGATGCCCATCAGAACACAAAGTTCAGGCCTAATTTCTCGACATTCTAGGCATCTAGCACATACAAAGACATCCTCCTCCTTGGCTAGATCGTGTCCCGTTTTTTAGAAAGTTCAGCAAACATTTTTCACGTTTCACAGTTTTTGAGACTGTGATGCATTGGAGAATTGCCCCCTTCGTTTCTTCCCCGAGTCACAGTACTCTTGCTAGTCTGTGATTTTTGCTTCGCAGTTCTAGTCTGGGTCATGAATTCTGTTTAAAAACAGTGTAATTAACGATGAAATTTAATAAGGCTAATAAATATTTTTGATTAATTGATAATACTATACTAAGCTAACAGATTCCTAATACAGTGTTTCATATTACGTTATCTAGTTTTACGTTATACCTTACGCTGTCAGTTTGAGATATATAAGTTGCGTTGTTTCTTATTGATTACAATATGGCAGCTAGTTCAACAATATCTCAGCAATAATGACAATGTTAATGGGAATTTATTAATTATGATAATTTATGCAACAAGAACTTTTTTTTTTTTTTAATCTGTCTTTTCATATTTTATAGGAGAATGCCACTGAAAATGTAAAGGAAATTGAATCAGCTGACCCAGTTGCAAAAACATATAAAATAAAGTAAGAAAATTTTAAAAACCTGAATGCAAATAAAATGCTAACTCATTTGCTTAACTTTCAGTATCCTATTACCAGTTTTGAACTGCATGTAAATAAGCAAAAAATCCTAAATTTCGTTGCTAAGTATTATGTCATGATTTGATTTCATCAGATTTTGACAGGGTTTTTTTTTTTTTTTTTTTATTGTTAAAAATTGACTCTTCAAATAGTGAACAGCAAACAGTCACATAAATTACGTGACTGTTACTGTCTTCATTTACAAGTAAAACTTTTTTCATTTATAAATAAACTATAGGGTTGTCCAAAAAAGTAACTGAAATAATTGAAACTTACCTTTTTAAAATATTTCAGTTCCCTTTTTTTTTGTTAATACCTGTTGTGTTTTTTTTTTTTTTTTTTTTTTTTTTTGCTTTCCAGCTATATGTAAATACAGCAGTAACTTGGAAATGTTGTTATAAGCCTGATGGTATATAAATAGGTTTGGGGGGAGCAGAATGAATGCCCTCCCTACAGAAAACTTGATTGTGGATAAGTTGTTCTGTGATTGTTGCTTTATTTACTTAAATTTTGAGTTTACTATTACATTTTTTCTGCTTGAAACAGTAAAAAAAAACTGATGCTAGAATGAAAAAAGCTTTAATATTTATATTTGCAAAATATTATTTCAGTTATTGCCTTGAGCATTATTGAAATAATATTTCAATAAAATTATTGACATTATATTAATTTTTTTTTTATTCATTTATTTTATGCATTTGAACTATTTGCTACCAATTCTTTTATTACATTCTTTTAAATTCTATACCATCAAATCATTGTCCTTTTTAGCATAAATTTGAGTTTGGGGAATAAATATTCTTGGGGAGATAAATGAAGAGAATTTGGGGGGGGGCATAGCTCCACAATTCATGCTTTGTCAAAAACTTCATGATAATTAGTGCAGAATGCTGCCCAGTATTGTTGTAGTAGGAACCAGCATCCTTTTTCTCAATTTTTGAAGCCTTGCTCAGTGAATTTTTTTAACCAAATGATCCAAAACTTTTGCATAGTAGCTCCACAATTCATGCTTTGTCAAAAACTTCATGATAATTAGTGCAGAATGCTGCCCAGTATTGTTGTAGTAGGAACCAGCATCCTTTTTCTCAATTTTTGAAGCCTTGCTCAGTGAATTTTTTTAACCAAATGATCCAAAACTTTTGCATAGTACTCCTTATTTGTCTTATCTGGTAGAACAGAAATTTCATTGTGAGAAATTACTTTGCTCTCAAAGAAAATAATTAACATCACTTGGGTTTTTGATTTTTGTAAACTTTTTTTTTTCTCCTTTGTATGTATCTCTTGGAGAGAATACTATTCACCATTTCATGCTTTGTACCTTTATTTGTGGATCATATTAGAAACATTACTTCTCACCTCTTACAATCGAAATCAGTCTTTTAGTCTGAGCAGGGTTTTTTTTTTTTTTCCCATCAGCTAAATTGTCCCAATTTGCCACGCACTGCAAAAAATCAAAAACCAACCAGTCAAACTTGTGTAGAGCAAACTTAATTCAGACCTTTGAATTGCCAAAATCTGTCAGAATTGCATGAATTGTTTCTCTTAATGTGAAATTGCTCCTCCAACATTCAGTCATTAGATGATCAGACTACAATCAACATGTGAACTTTTCCAACTGTTCATGGGGTTTCAAATATTGTTAATGTTCATGGCACTCTTCATCTTTCTGATCCTGATCCTGATCCCTATCCCAAAATACTGCAAACAAGTAAAAAAATAAGAGCAAGGTTTTAAAACTATATTAGGTTTCATTTGCACTTTTCCCAACTTGAAACAAAATTTAATGTTCTCTCTTTGTTCCATAACTTAACTTGCTAGCAATGCTTTAACCAACGATAACAGATCTAACATGACTATGAAATGCAAATGGCCCTGTAGAGGAAAGCATTTGTGTAGGTCAACTGCCATGGTACATTGCATCATGGTCCTGCATATTTTGACAAGCACGTAGTGGAATCAGCCCTGGAACTCAATTCTCAAACCTTGTATTAATCCTTTCATAAATTAATGTTTTTATTCATATTATTTATTTTTAATTCACAAATTAATTTTCTTAAATAATAAATTGGGTTTATCTTTTATACTCCCCACACAACTTTTCAGATTCTGGATAGCTACTGCTTGAATATTTGTCATTCATTCAAAGTTTACATTTTTAAAAATCTTCCCTCCCTCCCTACTAGTGATAGATTTATATACAGTTTTAATTTACTGAATGTTTTTAATGATTAATCTTAAATCTCATATTTCACAATGAAAAAATGAATTTTTGTTATGGATTCTTACAGGCATGATTGGTATCAGACAGATGCTGCTATTATAATTTCAATTATGGTTAAGCAAATAAAACCTGAGAATGTAAGGATAGAATTCACAAAAGAAACGGTAGGTTTTTCTTTCATTTTCATATAAGACAATAATAATGAATGGAGCTATAATTTAATGTGATAAAATTTTTGTAACCCTATAAGACAGCCTCCATAGCTGGGTGGTTAGGAGCGGAGTGCAGTAGCACACTGCTCTTTGAGTAGACTGGGATTCAAGCCCCTGACTACTAAATACGGTCAATCTGCCAACCTGCACTGGACCAGATTATGATCCATTTCTCTCAACATGACTTGTTGAGGAGCCTTCCATCCTGCAGCAGATTGACAAGGGCTGCAGATTTATGCTGAAGCTTACTCAAATTACAGTATTGATTAGCTGTTTGAATGAAACGTTGACTAATTATCTGAAGTGTACTGACCAATTATTTACTTAATTGGTCACATGGGTGTTTTGCTATCACCCCACTTTTTTTTTTTTTCTTCACCTGAAAACTATTCATTCTGTTTGGAAGCACTTACAGCTGTCCAAAAATTTTTTTTTTTTTTTTTTTTTTTTTTTTCCTACAGTTTCTCTATTAAAAATAACTATAAAAATGTAAATGTAGCAGTTTCTTTTGTTATTTCATGTGATTGACATTAGACTAGTTACAGAATATTACAAAAGTACTTGTACAGAGCAAGAAAGAAAAGCTACCTTTCTTTATTTCTCATATTTCTTTTACTAACACTTACTACTTTACGCTTGGTCACACCGGGCACTGCTCCTGCCTCCCCGTGGCGGGGCCGGAAATCTTGGCAGAAAAGCTAATCTGCCAAGGGCCAAAAGGAGCAAGCATGGACCAAAATACATTTCCGCCTCTAGAGCCGACAAGCTCTCGGCCAGAGTCAGACCCTGACCATAACACGTCGCAACCCAAGAGGTTGAAAACCACTTCCTCAGCGACAAATTGTCCTGCATTTCTTATAATGCACTCTCTTGCAGATCAGCCTCTCAGTAAGCTCTCTCCGTTCCTTATCCAGAAACACCTGGAAAGTTTGGCAGGATCTCCTAAGACAGTCAAGAGATTACAATCAGGCGACCTGCTATTGGAAACAGCGAACAGTAGACATTCAGAGAAACTTCTAAAACTTACAAGTTTTGCTGGAATTCCAGTAAAGGTTTCTTCCCATGCCACCCTAAATACATCTAAGGGTGTTATATCCAGCTGGGATCTATTGAATGTCACGGAAGAGGAGTTAACACAAGAGCTTCAAGATCAGAATGTCATTGCTGTGAAAAGAATTATGGTGAAAAGAGAAAATATACTCACACCTACAAGGAATATTATTCTAACTTTTAACACGCCAAATCTACCACCATCGATAAAGGCAGGCTACCTACTCTGCCGCATTAGACCATATATTCCTAACCCATTGAGATGTTTTAAGTGCCAGAAGTATGGCCACTCTCAAACGGCGTGCAGAGGAAACCAGGTTTGTCCTAATTGTGGGTCCGCTGACCACACCCAAAGTGACTGCTTGGCAAAAGAAATGACTTGTCCCAACTGTAAGAGAAACCATCCTGCCTACTCAAGGACGTGCGACAGATGGAAAACTGAAAAGCAAATCGTTAAATATAAGATAGAAAATAAAGTGAGCTTTCAGGAAGCACGGAAATTAATTGCTCCCAGTATGAATAAACGTACATACGCCAATATTGCGCAAAAATATCAATCAGTAGCCACCCAAACCGATGTTACAGTCCCTTCTACCACCTCAATCTCTGACTGGGCTCGGACTGTTCTCTCTCAGCAACAGTCCAATGTCCCGAAACAGTTGAACCAGGCAAGTAATACTGCACTTACAGTACCAGCTACAACTCCTTCTCCTCCCCCAGTGATTTCTTCTATATCGAATATTCGTAACTCAAATTTAAAAAAGAATATCCAAGAAACGTCTATGGATACTATTGACTCAACCAGACAGGAAGAACCGATCTTAGAAATATATGTGGAAGAAGAAATGGACACCGGTCGACCATTATTCCCAAAAAAAGACAAACCAAGGCCTGAACGTCACAAGACAGTCACATTAAAAAAACAGTCAGAAGCAGCTTCTTCTACTAAACATCAGTAATGCCTTACATTCTCCAATGGAATTGTAGAGGATTTCGTAGCAACCTTAATGATATTCAAGCCTTAATTAACCGCTACTCTCCAGTTGGTTTCTGTATACAGGAAACCTATCTAACTCCGCAAATTTCCACCAACATAAAGAACTATGCCATCTATCGGCACGATCGTAATAATTCAAATACTGCCCGTGGGGGCGTGGCCATCTTAGTTAATTCAAATATCCCGACCAAGCAAATTGTTTTGCAAACTACAATTGAAGTTGTCGCCGTACGTTTGATAACACAGATTGCTTTAACACTGGTATCACTCTATCTGCCACCAAGTCATACCTTCTCTTACCAGGATCTTGAAAACCTGCTAATGCAACTAGTACCCCCTGTTTGTCTCTTGGGTGATTTCAATGGCCACAACCCCTTATGGGGATCGACAAAATTAGATATACATGGCTGCTTAATTGAAACGTTTCTGGATAAGGAAAACCTTACTGTTCTTAATACTGGTGCACCTACTCACATACAACTACCAAGTGGACAAACCTCTGCAATCGATCTATCAATATGCTCCCCGATTCTGTTTCCAATTATAGAATGGTCTGTTATGGACGATCCCATGGGCAGTGACCATTTTCCGATTATTTGTGATCTGCTCACTGCACAGCCACCATTAGTCATACCCTGCAGGAAATGGAAGTTCTCTCAAGCCAACTGGGTCAAATTTCAATCAGTTGTCACCTTGGATGAACAATATATACGAACACAGTCAATAGATGAAGCCACAGATTATATCACTTCACATATAATCTCTGCAGCTAAATGTTCAATTCCATTGTCAAATCCCCAATCCCGACGGCACCTTAACTATTGGTGGAATCAAGAATGCACAATAGCTAAGAAGTTAAAAAATAAAGCGTGGAATTTATTTCGTAGATCCCCAACCACAGCTAATCTTATCAATTACAAGAAACTAAGAGCCAAAGCACGTCGCATTCAAAAAGAAGCAAAGAAAAACTCTTGGATTCGGTTTGCATCTACCATAAACAGAAACGCCAACTCCAGGTTAATATGGAAGAAAATCAGGCAGATTTCCGGAAAATTTCCAACCACCCCTTCACCAATTCTTTCATGGAATGGGCAAGAACTATCTGCTCCTCAAGACATTGCAAATGCCTTGGCTAAAACTTTTGCCGAAGTTTCTGCGGCATCAAATTATTCTCCGGATTTCCAGAAAATAAAGACCAAGACTGAACAACGAGTCATCAACTTTCGAACCTCAGTTTTCTTTCCCTATAATCAGCCTCTTCAATATCATGAACTTATACATGTCATTAAAACAACACGCAACAGTGCCGCTGGGCCAGATGGAATATCTTACATTATGTTACAAAACCTTGGTGACAGAAATTTACGAATACTGCTGATATATTATAACAGAATATTTATGGAAAACATTTTTCCCATCTCTTGGCATCATGCCACAGTTCTTGCCTTTTTGAAACCCGGTAAAGATCCTACAAGTCCTAACAGTTATAGACCTATATCTCTATCCAGTTGCCTCGGTAAATTACTTGAAAAAATGATCCATAATCGCCTTGTTTGGATCATCGAAACGCAACAACTAATTAGCAAAAATCAGCATGGCTTTCGAAAGAACAGGTCCACCTTAGATCTCATGATCAAAGCTGAGTTTGCAATTCGTAATGCCTTTGTGAAAAATGAACATCTTGTTATGGTTTCCATAGACATAGAAAAGGCATTTGATACTACCTGGCGTCGTGGCATTCTCAGTGACCTCCATGCTCTAGGTCTACGAGGCAACCTTCCTATATTCATCAGGAACTTTCTCAGGACTCGTTCGTTTCAAGTTCGATACCGCAACTCGCTTTCTAGGACATATATTTTCAGGAAGGAGTGCCACAAGGGTCCATACTGAGTGCAACCCTATTTGCCCTAAGAATCGATTCCATCACAAAAGATCTTCCAAATACTGTCGAGACCTACCTTTATGCCGATGATCTCTCTATTTCTTGCCATTCTCTGAATATGAGATCCATTGAACGGCAGCTGCAGATATCTTTAAATAAAGTCCAAAGGTGGGCAGAGTTAAATGGCTATCATCTATCACAGCAGAAAACTGTTGCAATCCACTTTTGTAACCAACGGAAAATGCATACAGATCCCGAACTTCAGATGCAAAACTTTACCGTTCCAGTGACTAACAACATCAAATTCTTGGGATTAATCCTTGACAAGAAACTGAATTTCCTTGAGCACATTAAATCTGTGCGTATATCCTGCCTCAAAAAGCTGAACATACTAAGAGCTTTATCGGCCTTGTCTTGGGGAGCAGATCGTACATCTTTGTTGCTCTTATATAGAGCATTGATCAGATCCCGATTGGATTATGGTGCTCCTCTTTACGATTCCGCCCGTAAGAGTACATTGAGATGGCTGGATCCTGTACAGCATAGCGCATTGCGGATTGCACTTGGTGCTTTCAGGACATCTCCTACTCATAGTTTGTACATTGAAGCTAATGAGCCCCCCTTCACCTCCGCAGAAAAACACTGCTTCTAAAGTATGCAGCCCGAATACAAAATTGCGGTCATCATCCTGTTCAGCCATACCTCTTTAATCCACCATTTCAAAACCTCTATAGAAATAAACCCAGTAAAATAAGACCGGCAGGCTTACGCCTCATTGAGTTAATGCAGAGTTGGAATGTTCAGATTTTCAACAGGCAACATTTAATGGATTACTCCCAACCGCCATGGATTCCGCCTCCTCAGTTATATTTCGATACTTACCTTGACAAATGGGGAAAGAATCGTCTACCAACACTCAATATGAAACAACTCCATGCAAGCCATATTCAGAAATACGTTGATTTTTTGCCCATATATACTGATGGCTCCAAATCACATTCAGCCGTTGGAGCAGCGGCAGTATTTCCCTCTACTATCATCTCAGCTGCCCTTCCACCTGAGTACAGCAGCTTCTCCGCAGAACTTCATGCAATAAAATTAGCTTTAGAAAACCTGAATCTCAACCCATCTGTAAAATATGTTGTATACACAGACTCTCTCAGCTCAATAACTGCAATGCAAAACTCCTCCTCCAAGGCTCATCCTGTGTTAAATCAAATTGAAAGACTCCTATTACAAATTGAAGAATGCCATCAATCAGTGACCTTTTGCTGGATTCCAGCACATTCGGGGATAAAGGGTAACGAACTTGCTGATGAAAATGCTAAAAATCCGTCAACCTTTGATTTAACCTCCATTCCGGTTCCAGCCTCTGACTACTGTCACATCATACGAACAGCAGGTTTCGTGAAGTGGAAAGAGCTATGGCACACACAAAAGAATAATAAACTCTATCAGTTGAAACAGGATCCAAAGCATTGGCGCTCTAGCACCAAAACAGTGCGAAGAGAAGAAGTGGTTCTTGCACAGGCACGTATTGGACACACATATCTGACCCACCTCCATCTGCTCAGAGGCGAAGATCCTCCTCAATGTCCATACTGTTCAGAAAATTTAACAGTGAAACATATTCTGATTGACTGCCCTCACTATCAACAGGACAGAACATTCGTGCTGTGTTCCCTAAGAAATCTAAGAGAACCAATAACATTACAACACATTATTGGAAATGATGCAAACATCAACGAGTTTTTCTCTTATTTGAAAATAATTGGACTTTATGATAAATTCTAAAATATCTCTGTAAACGCAACCAAGCTGTTATGTCTAAATTATGTTTTTAGCTATGCTTAAATTTTGTGTTTAGCATTTTCACGTGAATAGGCGCATTATAGCCACAGCAGCTTATGCGCCGATAAACCCCCATAACACACACACACACACACAGTACAGTCAGTCCTCGTATAGCACGATAGTTGCGTTCCTAGAAACACTCGTGCAATGCAAAATCATGCAATATAAACAGGCCCTATGGGAAAAATGGGGTTAGGTGCCAACCACCCAAGATTGAACACACATTGGTAACCAAAACATTACCAAACAATAAATAAAATACTTACGTATTTTATAACGATTAAAATACGTAATAAAAATAATATTATAATTTTTTATTATATTTTTATTATATTATATTTTATTATAATATAAAAAATGAAATAATAAGTATTTTTTACGAATAAAATACTTACGTATTCTATTACGTAATAAAATATTGCTAATGCTTTTGCTTCTATCGTAAGCAAATTTGTTTTTTGTTCGATTTTCTATCCAAACAGATGACAGCCGTTCCATCTCTTCCAATTCTTTGTGTCTTAATCTAATGGATTTTAATTACTCTTTTGAGTTGTTCCTGCTGTGAAAGTTGTTTTTATTTTCTCTGCATTCTTTCTAATTCTCGGCGTTGCCTCATTTAGGTCTGTAGCACGTGCAATATCACATGGTCTTTCATTTCGCTCAAAGCGTTTCACAATTTCATATTTTTTCTCTATCAACAAAGGCGGACTGGCCATTTAACCCCAGGGGCTCACATCTGGTGAATATGGGCTTGGCACACCCAGGGTCCTCAGCTGGATATCATCATTCTTCTCTTTCTTGGTGATTTCCTTCTCTCTCTCTCTCTCTCTCTCTCTCTCTCTCTCTCTCTCTCTCTCTCTCTCTCTCTCTCTCTCTCTCACACACACACACACACGCAGGGTAACTCAGAAATTTTTTTTGGCTGGTGCAGCATAAGCCTCAGGCTTCCTTGCACCGTATGGCTAATAATAATAATAATAAGCCTTACCGGGAACACCCCGGTGTGATTTTGGTCATAAACCATTGTATGAGGCCACTATAAATTTTCCCGGGTAAGAATTTTTGACCCAGTCCGCCTGCGTTTATCGATATTGCTTTTCTTTTTCTCTCTGAATCTGCTGTGTCTTCACCAGGACGCTTCCTTTTCACACCTTTAAAGTATTTTAATCATTTTTAGGGAATAAAGCGCAATTACAAAACGAGGAGGCACGCTTGATACACATAAACAAAGCTGCGCGTGTGTAGCAACTGAATAAACAACACCATAAAAGCTAAGATATGCTATTAACCTCACATTTTACCAAAGCACATTTCTAGAGGTTACTACCATAAAACAATAAAAACAATTTCCAGTTGCGTTTCTGCTAGTGGAATCTGTTATAAACTGGTAGTAAACTCGATCTAATTGCATTTGCGATTATACCGATAGCTGGAATTGTGTTGGTTTTTACATTATTATGGTGAAATGTGATATAAAAACCATAAATACATTTTCAGAATCTTCTCTTCATTCCTATTGTGTTGCGTTCGGTTGTGGTGATTCCGCGTTCAACTGCCATTTCTTGTAAACACAAAGGCGAATCGTGCATAAGCAAATTCGGTTCGTGTTATATAAGAAATCGTTTCCCTATTTATAAATCATGTATGATCGAATTCGTGTAGTGTAAACACGTGTTATACGAGGACTGACTGTATGCTACTCCAACTGGATCTAGACAAAGTTGGGCAAATGGGCTGAGAAGTGGCAACTGAAGTTTAACATTGACAAATGCAAAGTACTGCATATGGGAAGCAGTAACTCCAGAGTAACGTATCAACTGTGTGGTACTACACTGGTAGAGAGCGAAAAGGACCTGGGGGTAATTGTGCAGGCAGATATGAAGTTTTTTGAGCAGTGCAGACTGTCTGCAAGAGTAGCTCATGGTGTCTTGTCAATGATAAACAAGAATTTTTTCTAGCAGGGATAAGGAGGTGATTATCCCATTGTACAAGGCAATGGTACAGGTCTGGAAGCCTCATTTTAGGAAGGATGTAGAGTCGCTAGAAAGGGTACAAAGAAGGGCAACAAGATTGGTGAATGGAACAAAGGGGTACGCTTACCAAGAAAGGCTTAAGTTCTGCAAATTGCAGTGCCTGGACAGTAGGCATCTGTGAAGTGATCTGATTGAGGTGTATAAGGCCTTGAATAGGTTGAGCAAGCTGAATGCTGATGGGATTCTTCCTCTTGCTCAGATTAAGAACCTGAGCTAGATGATTTTGTAATAACTGAGAGGAAAGTGCAGGAGAAATTGTTGAAGATAAACATAAGAAAGGCATCTCGGTTGGATGGGATCTATCCAGTTATATTAAAGGATGCAGCAAAGGAAGTAAGCAAACCCCTAGCCATAATTATGAGAGCTTCCCTGGACTCAGGGGAGGTACCCATGGACTGGAGATGTGCAATAACTCCTCATGTGTGAATGTAGAGCAAATTACTCATTTAGTTTGTTAGTTACTTGAGCAGGATCATCAACGGTTGAACCATCGATATCAAGTGGACCAATCTGATTCACCCCCTTCCTTCTAGAGTTTACATAAATAAAGAACTCTTTGATGTTTTTCTTTGCATCCTTTGCCAAAGATTTCTCATAATCTGCCTTCGCCTGCCTAACCTTTGTAACTTGGTTACAGACCAGCTTATATCTATCATAGGCTTCTCTGTCACATGTTAATTTATATGTATCCCATGCATTTTTCTTCTGTCACATGTCTAATTAGTTCATCTGACATCCATTTAGGCCTAAATCTTGAACAATGTTTCTTTGTTGATATGAAAAGCCTAGTAGCTTCCAAGATTAATTCTTTGCATGTTTCCCATTTTGAATTTGCTGTTTGTAACATCATCAGTTGGTTCCACTGTATAGAATTTAAATACTGTCTCAGACCATCTTAGTCACCTTTATGAAAGCAAAAACCCTTCCTTTGCCCTTGATGGTAGTTACCTCTGAGTAAATTCCACTTCAGCGCACTGTGATCACTGCCACCTAGTGATTCCTTTATCTGCAAATTCTTGATGCATGAAAAATCACTACTGATGATCAGATCAAGAGTATCACTCCCTCTAGTTGCCTCCCGAACATGCTGCTGTAGAAAACAATCATCCAATAAATCCACAAAAGCCTTGCTGGTGTGTGAGTGATTCCACTATGACTCCCAGCAGTCTTGGAAAAATCCCATTGCCTTCCTTTTCAGGCTGCTGCTCGATTGCATTTCAATAGAAGTAGTGCAAGAATCACTTTTACCTCTGCCAGCGGGTACTGTTAATCTATTAGTCCGTGTATCCCCCCCAAGCTAGCAGTTTTCTGACCCACCTAACTCTGCCTTGATAGCATCAGCAAATATTCTTGCGCCCTTTCTATTTAAGTGTATCCCATCCCTGTAGAAGCAGTCTCTCCTGTTAACAAGCACAGACTAGGCTGAGAAAAATTCTTCCCCTTGAGTCTTGCACAATCTCTCCAGGACCGAATTGATCGACAAGGCTCTCATCACGCTACTCCCTCCTATTTTGTCTGGGCAGAATTGTAGACACTTTCAAATTCAAACCTAACTCACGGCTTTGTTTTTCAGCATTGTTTTGTACTTGTTAAACCCCTGGCTTTTTGGCCGTAAAGGGCATTAACGATTATCTCTCTCTCTTAAGTAATTCTGCCAGTCTCCTACTCTTAATATCATTAGTGCCAACGTGTACATCAATATCACCATTTGTGCCCTTAAAGGATGATATCTTCCTTAAAATGTCATCAACCTTTTCCCCTGGCAGATATACCTTGGTCCTGTTCCATCTATCCTTTTTGCACAATATGTTCCCCTTTTCCTTTACAATAGTCACCTACAACAACTGGTTCCTTTGGGACCAGCGCATTCTGCCTTGGGGGTTGCCGTTGTGTTGAGTGATGTTCAAGCTCTGGCATTGATGTGGGCAGCTAAGAGCTTGATGGGCTCCTCAATTTAAATCCTTTGAGGCCATCCACCCTGTCCTTCAAGCTTTCATATAAGCCCATAAGAATGCCGAGTTGGCGCCTGATTTCCTCACACTCCTTACATCGCATGCACACAGAGACATTCCTCTTGGCAATATCATGTCCTGTTCCTGATTGCTCCACAAACATCAAACAAGCAGTGCATTTCAATTTTTTTTTTTTTTTTTTATGAGAACCCCAAACACGAGAGGTATTAGAACCTATAGTACTTAGTACCGTGCTTGGGTTGGAGGTTGAGAAGATGAAAGAAGATATTTGTTGATATTGGACTTGAACTTCTGTAGATTGTAATTTTCAGGAAATACGTATGAAGGAAGGTTGTTCCAGAAAACGCCAGTTGAATGAATAAACGAGGAAGATGAACAGTTGGTTCTGTGGGTTTGAAGTTGGACAGTAAATGGATGTTGGCTGGTGGCGGCACGTGTTCGGACTGTTTTGAAAGAGAGAGCGGGAATTATAGAAGCCAATTCAGAAGAACAGTGCCCATGGAAGTATCTGTAGAAGAGGCATGCAGCAGAAACAGTGCGTCTATGAGAAAGAGAGTGGAAAGACTCTGTTAGAGATGAATCATTAATTAACCTAACTGCCCTCTTCTGAATGGAATCAAGAAGCCTGAGAGAGGTTTTGGGGGCACCACCCCAGATGTGGGAACAATATTCCATGGCAGGGCGGATTTGCGATTTATAAAGAGTGAGCAGCTGTTTGGAAGAAAAGTAATGCCGAGAGCGAAAGAGAAAACCAAGTTTTTTAGATGCAGAGGAAGCAATATTTGTAATGTGCTTGTGCCAAGAGAGATTAGAAGTCAGGGTAATCCCCAAAAGAGATATATATCATTTTTCTAGAAATCGGAGTGTCACTAAAGATAAGCATAGGAGCAGAAGAATCCTTTTTGCGAGATATAAGACAAGACTGAGTTTTAGAAGGGTTGAAATCAACTAAGTTGTCTTTGCCCCACTGGAGAATTACCTGAAGATCAGCATTTAAGGAATTGGCAGCAGATTTTTGAGAACTTGAAGCTGATTGAGCAGGACAAGGTTTCTCAAAATGGAAAGTTGAATGCAGTGTGCTATCATTGGCAAAACTATGGATAGAATTTCCAGTCAATGGAAGAAGGTCATTGATATACAAGAGGAAAAGAGTGGTGGAAAGAACTGAACCTTGGGGGACACCGGCATTAGAGGAGAAGTTAGAAGACAGAGAGCAATCTACCATCACCCTCAGTGAGCGATCATAGAGAAAACTGGATACCCAATTACTGAAAACAGATGGCAAACCATAAGATGGAACCTTGTTTAGAAGACCTTTATGCCAAACACGATCAAAAGCCTTTGAGATGTCAAGAGCAACTACTTGTGTTTCACCGAACCTTTCCATTGAATTAGTCCATAAATGGGTAACATAAGCCAGAATATCACCAGTGGATCGACACTGACGGAATCCATACTGGCGATCGTTGATCAGATAGAAGGTTTCTAGGTAGTTTAAGAGTTGGCAGTTAATTGATTTCTCATTATTTTAGAAAGAGTAGAAGTAATTGCAATGGGACGATAATTGGATGGGAGGGATTTGTCACCCTTTTTAGGAACTGGCTGGATATGAGCAAATTTCCAAGCAGAAGGAAAAACACCTTTGGAATAAGAAAGTGAAAAAAAGCGGGAAAGAATAGGAGTAAGTTCAGGAGCACAGGTTTTGAGAACAAGTGGAGAAATACCATCAAGACCTGGAGCTTTCTTAGCATCAAGATTCATCAAAATCCTTCTGATATCCTTTTGACGGAAGACCACAGGAGGCATTGAATGGAGCGTGTTGGGAATGGTGGGAGGTGTTTTACCAAGATCATTAATACATGAGCTGGAAGAAAAATGGGATGCTAGCAGGTCAGCTTTATCCTTGGCTGAAGTGACAACAGAACCATCTGGTTTGGACAGAGGTGGGAGCAGAGATGGGCAAAAGTTGCGGCCAATAACTTTGGCAAGAGACCAGAATGCTCGGCTACCATTAGGGCAAGAAGCAAGTTTTCTACTCTTAGCCTGTTCAAACTCTAGTTTGGACCGATTAATAACTGCTTTACAATTGTTGCGAGCTTTGGCGTAGGCAGAAAATGAAACTGAGGAATTAAAAACAAGCCAATTACGATATGCAACATTCTTCTCTTGGACAGTCTTAGCACATTTATTGGAAAACCAAGGTTTAGATAAAGGACAAGATTTTAAAGTGGAGTGTGGGATAAAGGATTCCATTCCTGCAAGAATAATTTCACTGACACGATCTGAGCAAACGTTGACATCAGAAGTTTTGAAACAGTAATCAGACCAAGGAAAAGAAGAAAAGAAGTCTCGCAGGTCATCCCATTTTGCATTCTTGTAATGCCAAACAATATGAGGTTGGGAATAGCCATGAGATAAAGGTTCCATTGGAGAAGAGACAATCACCAAGTTGTGATCTGAAGTGCCTAAAGGACCTCTCACTTTGACCTTGTACTTAGAAGGGTTGTTTGCGAGAAAAAGATCAAGCGTATTGGCTGTATGATTAGGATTGCCCAGTATTCTTGTAGGTAAATGAACAATCCGTGCTAGGTCATTAGTAATTGCAAAAGCCTCAGCATCTCGACCTGCTGGGTCGGTGTGACTAGAAAACGGAAGCCAGCTGGAGTTGTGAACGTTAAAATCACCAAGGAAAATTACCTCACTGTTAGGAAAGTTGGACTGGAAAAAGTCAAGTTGCAAAGAGAGGAAGTCAAAGAGCTCCAAGTGATTAGTGGAGTTGGGAGAACGGTAGAGACAACAGATGAATTTGACACAATGAGGTAGAGATTTTAAGCCAGAGAAGATCAAAGAGAGGAGATTCCGAATTGCCAAGTCTCTGACAGGGAATATCAGAATGGACGTATGCACAAGTACCACCTTTGAGGCGAAAGGAATCATACAGCAAATAATTTGGATATCTGAGATGAGCAGTAGTTGAATAAACTGATAACTGAGATTCAGTCAGAAAAAGTACATGGGGTTTGGAAGACTGAAAGTGGAAATGGACATTGTTGAGATTGGAATTGAGACCACGTATATTTGTGAAATGAATTAGGAAGTCCTTGGGAGGTTTAGATCTTTTCGCAGATAAGCTTGCTCTATTATTTTGACAATTCATGGTGTATTCAATAGTAAGAAAAAGTGGGTGGGACAGGCTGTATGAAGTAATGAAATTTTGGGTATGGCGTACATGTGGTAAGAATATACCCAGATCCTTGACATAACATGGCCTCGACAATGCTCCCCGCATACACACTACTCGGACTCCCTCCAGTCACTATCTGGCAGAGTAGAGGTAGCAAGATTATACACTAGCTGATCCGGAAGCTTCCTAGAGTTACCAATAGGTTTGGTCCGGTGTACTATCTAGCGGCCGAACTCCGAACACTGTTTTAGAGCTGTACCCTCGAAATGTAAGGAATATTGTATCTCACCACGACATTCATCATAACCTCAAAAATCATCAATCATATTGCATGATGGAAGAGATAGGGAAGGGTTGGCCGGAACTTAGATCTAGAGACTAAACATGGGTTCCACCACTTCAAGCCTACAATAAGCAAAGTGGTGGTATTTCACCGGTTGATGAGTCATCTATCACCTAGTACTGCCTGGTAACATAGAGGGGCAGCGTTCCTATATGTGGTGTGGGCACCACACCTCGACCCCTGCTTACCTTGGTTCACACCTGGGTGGTCACCCACCATGTACTTGTGCATTGGGGTTATACCCAGGATTACTAACAGTCCCACCATCATGAAGGTGCAAGCAGAGGATATGGCTGTCATAGACCGTCCGGACTTCGCCGAAATTGGGTCCACTTGACTTGAGTGTCACCCGAATATCAGTTCCATGAGCGTTTTAGACTCCCAGGTAGCAAGAACAGCTTGTCTGGCATATCTGAGAGAATGTCTGTGACAACCTCAAGGACCAATAGACTGATTCAGAGGACAACCGCCCCCCCCCCCTCAGGTCTCCCCTGAGCCACAGCACTTCCACTAGTTTGAGCCTTTTGCTTTGCTGCTCTGGTCTGAGTCATGATTTCTATTCAAGTTCAATAAAATTCCAATACAAAATATAACCCTAAACCTATATCCTAATGCAGTTATAACACTATATATATGTATTTCGGTATCGAATCTTATCTCCGAGTTACGTTATATGACTTTCTTATCCCCTGTCAACTTATATGTATTAATTTATTGTGTTACGTTTGTAGTAACTAGGTCGCTATATTTATATAGTTAAAAAAGTACAATTCAATTGACAATGAAATTTTAATAAGATTCATAAATTTCACTGATTAATTGATACTACTATACTTGTTATCTTGTTTTCCGTTAAATCTTAAGCTAGCACACGTATCTTATAACAATGGTGGCAAGTTACGAACGTTTAATCTACAGACATGAGGTATTATTTACTTTCCAAATCGCGATATCTAAATTCAAAATAAACCACGGAGCCTGACTTGGTCTATGAGCTACTTATAGAAAATAATTTAATCTAACTAAAGTACTAAAACATCAATATAATAATGGGAAAATAAATTTGTTTCCTGAAATATATTCAATAATATGATTGGATACAAATATGTAAAATTTACTTTAGGATTTTTGTTGTAACTAGTGGTAAAACTTTAATGTCATGTTTTGGTTATGTGGGATACAATACAGAAAAGCATAATGTCTCTGGGTAACTAAGACTATTAATCTCTGCAGTTCACAAAAACCATGTGATGCATGTTTTTTTATTAGCAATGTGTTTTATCCATTTTATGTTGAAAGAAAAATAAATTTCCACTAATAATCATAGTTTACTTAATGGTATTTTTGTAAAGTATAACAAATGATTATTTTTCAGCTTAGTTGTACTGCAAAATTGTCTTCGGGTTCTGACTATAGTCTTGAACTAGATCTTGCCCATGATATTGATCCTGTCCAGAGCAACTGGAAAGTATTTCCATCTAAGGTAAACAATTTTTTTAGTCTCCATTCTCACTAACAATATAAAAACAATATAATAAAAATACTAACAATTCTCACTTGAATTGTTAGTATTTTTCAAGTTAGCAAAGTGCAGCAAAATGTGTTATGCTTTAGAGAAGTACCCTTTAGGGTATTTCTCTAAAGCATAACACATTTTTTGCTGCTCTTTGCTATTAGGTTGTCCAATAATAATAACAATAAATTTAAAAATATGGTAATCTTATTCTGTTTTTATCACTTTATATAATCAGAAAGTTGTCATATACATCAACTCTTTGCTTAACTACAATAGATATATTCCTGCAAGCAAGTTCCATGCAATGTAAAAATAGGTCAAGCAACCATTATTGTTAAATAATTCATTTCCAATAAATAAATAATTTTAAAGTTTACACTGCATCCCCAGCTGTTATACTTGAAAGGCATTCTTGTAAAATACTATATATGCTGAGCATTTTTGAAATATATTGTGAGAGAGAGAGAGATGAAAACTATAACTTAAACAATAACAATCCAAATGTATTGATGGTAATGTTTTAGAAAAATTACTCTAGTTTCAGTAGTGCTTTTGAATTATTGGTTGTGCTGTCTTAAATGTCACCCAGTGCTGAATACAGGTCTGGAGGCTTCATTTTAAGAAGGATGTAGAGCTGCTTGAATTGGTACAGAGATCAAAGAGATTGGCGAGTGGAGCAAAGGGTACTCTTACCAAGAAAGGCTTCAGTTCTGCAAATTGCATAATCTGGAGACTATTCACCTCCTAGGTGATCTGATTGAGGTGTTTAAGGTTTTGGTTGGTTGATTGGAATTTTTTTTTGGTGAATCAGCATCCGTGGCCATAGTGCACCATTAAGGCTTTGACTGGATTGAGCCAGCTCAATGCAATGCTGATGGGATTCTTTCTCTTGCTGAGACCACACACACGTGAGAGGGCACAAATTCAAATTAAATTGAGGAAGGATGGGTGCAGAATAGATGTGCAGAAATTTGCCTTTAGCCATTTGGTGATTGATTGCAGGAACAAACTTCCTTCCAGTTGTGGAAGTTGATAGCTTAAATAAATTCATGGAAGAATTAGACAAACTATTGGAGGGAATAAATAGTTGAAATGGGATGGAATGTCTGTTTCCTTTTTTTTTTTTTTTTTGCTGATGCTGTTAATGCTAATGTTTTCTGTGCACATGAATCCAAAATAATTGACTTTAGACTAAATATATTCATCATAATTTATATGGAAAAAGATACAAGCTACAGGTTACTCAAAATAAGTTGATGTGTATATATAATATATATGCATGCAATTATAGTAAAATATATTCAAAAAATGGCAAACCAAACATACTCTACTGTTCTAAAAGAGTTAATTTTCTTTTGTAATACTGTTAACCCTAAGTGGCAAAAAAACTAAGATTTGAAAGTTCTTTGGTGACTCAATTCAGAATATAGTTTTCTTAGCCCTGCAGTGGTGGTATCTTCATCTTGACAGAACAAAATACACTTGTCTTCAAAAAAAAAAAAACAAAAAAAAACACTTTTTTTCACTACCTGTTAAAATTCAAGGTGATCCTTGTAGATTTGACATTGCTGAATTCAAATATGTCAGCCATATTGCTATAATACCCACCAATTTTAAGGGAGAAGGGATTAAAGTCAAATGTTACATTCAGTACTAAATATTGAACAATGGGTCTGTCAACCTTATTCTATTTAAAAAATGTCTGATAATAAAACACTTATTCTGTTATATTTTGACTCCATTTTCCATCTTTTTTACATGTGAGAAATATCTTGGTAAAACCTTCCGCCATGTTCATTGGAGACTCCTCCTGAGTTTTCAGTAAAAGTCTGAATGAAAATGTTGTTAAAGCTTCATTTCCTACATGTTGCATCCCAATTCTCTGTACACTAAAATTAGCTCTTCCACAATTTCACTGTCAATTTGTGATTTCTTATTGCCTAGATGTTTTCGAATGCCTTTGAGCTCTTATTTCTGTAGCATTTTTTAATTTTTTTAGTGAATCCTCATCTTGGAATAGCAGTTTGACTTGAAGACCCACAAAAATTCCCCTTTTTTTTATCTTGGCCTCACTGATTGAAGGAAACTTTGCCTCAAACATGAAAATCCTTCTCCTTTCTTGTCCATTGCTTTCACAGATATTTTTATCAAAAACTTTATTAGTTGTTGGGCAATGGAGATAAATGGATTTTGACTTATCCACCAAAGGATAAGTCAAACTTTTTTTTTTTTCTGGCCTGGTGTAGTTTCTGAACAGTCTGGCCATTTTTTTATCCTGTAGTGGCAATTCTTCACTTGGTTGTCCCACTCGCATAAAAAGCAGCAGTATTTAGTGTATCCACCTTGCAACCCTGTCAGCAAAGCTACCACATTTTGGTTGGCAGAGACATTCCATTTGTATTCTCAATAGCATATATTTTGCAAAATAATCTGTAGGTTCTCGTACATTTCCTTCATGTGAACTGCATGGGCCAATGGCATAGATGGATACTTATTTCCATTATGGAGTAAAACTGCTTTCAAACTGACCTTGGATGAATAAATATAAAGCCTCCACTGCTTGGGGATGTGCTGCAGATGTAACTCTTTCATTAATCCTGGACACTGTTACACTAAACCATAGCACCATCCATGGAGTAATATGCATTATGTTAGATTGCCTTTTCCTATAAAAAGACACCTTGATACCCTTTTCAAGAAGATTGCACTGCTGAAGCTGTGATTCTAGTAATTGAGCCTTGGTTTTGGACAGGTCCAAATCTCTGACCAAATTGTTCAATTCTGCCCGAGTGATTTAGATGCAGCTTTGCAGTATCAAGAGTTAGTCTGGATCTGTAATCGTTCTGGGTGCTGCATTTGCCGTAGACTCCTTTTCCAATCTTGACTCAGTCAAGTCCATAAGTTTCTGGTAGCTTTGGCACTGGCATTGTATCATCATGAGCAACTGGCCTTATATCAGAAAGTATGTTGGGATAGATACTCTACTTTATGCTTGGTTTTTCAAGAAAAACCAGAAATATTGGTCGTGCAAAAGTAACATTTATGTGGTTTTGAGGTTCTCGCCTTATCACCGAAAGCATTGATTTATGACTACCTCTAAGCCAGCCTGTTAAGCTCCTTGAACATGAGCTACAGGAAATCCTTGGAGCCCATACTTTATCTTGATCTCCAACCTTTCATCCAATATAGAGTTCATAGGCTTTTCTCACAAGTTGACAGTGGTATTAAAATCACAACAGAAGCTGTGATTTTTAATACCACTTCTCAGCAAATGTAGCAAAAGTTATCAGGCTTGTTTCGGCAAGAACACGACATACTTCATATATGGTTGAGGTACACACACACAATTAAGAAATTGTAGATTTTTATTTCTAATTTAAACAAAGTTCATGATTTACACAACACTAATTCATTTAAAACGCTTATTCGCCACTCACTCTCTGAAACACATACACATTTTTGAAATACAAAAATGCTTACTTGGTGCACGTATATATGCCAGTAGAGAAGTTACTAGAAGGCTCAATGTTTCTAGTGAACTGTTGAAAGTTCTAAAACCTTCCAGCAATATCCCAACTTTCCCCACGCAACAATATTCTATAACGTTCTGGAACATTCTCAATGTTCTTGAAAAATTTTTAAAAAAATAGATTGATGGAAAAGATGATTAAACAAACTACGGTTCATGGTTTTCAGTCATTAACCTACAATATTTGAAAACTGAGGGTGATAAGGACTTTTAAGCACATATCTGAGTTTTTGAACATATTTCCTACGAGAATCTGGCAATTATTTTGGAGAGGAAATTGATGCTGACCAGTGATATTTATTGCATATAAGAGATATGAAATAAATATCTACTGCATCTTAACTACCTATTTAAGATTAGTGTCTATTCTCTAACCTTCCAAAATATATACACACACACACTTGCTTTAGTAATTTTAAAGTCATGAATTATTGTTTTTGCAGAGTAATTAAGCAAAGCATGCTAACAGATGAGGCTGCACCATTTGTATTACTAATTAAATATATTTAATTATTATATAAAATGGTTCTTGTCTTGATGGTTTTTATATATATATATATATATATATATATATATATATATATATATATATATATATATAAAAACCATCAAGACAAGAACCATTTTATATAATAATTAAATAAAACAAATGGCATCCAATCTTTGTAGGGGGGTAATTGTCCAGTGAGAACCAACTGTACATTATACTAAAACTGAAAGAGGCAAAGTGCACCATTAGTAATACAAATGGTATTACTAATGGTAATACAAATTTGTATTAGTAATACAAATATATATATATATATATTTTTTTTTTTTTTTTTTTTTTAATTTATTTATTTTTTTTTTTATTTCAAACATGAGATATACTCATCGTGTTCAAAACAGAGGCCTTCCTTGATTTTTGGTGGCTGACTCCTGAAGAAAACACAAATCAAAAATCATCATAATTGACACATTAAGAACTTTCACTAAACCTTTTCACAATATTTTTTTTACAGGTACTGACATGCATTTTTACTTCGGGTTCGACAGATGGCTCCTTTGACTATACTTTACCCCATGCTCAAAGTCTATATATGAAATAAAAATAATAGGATGTAGTGACAAAACTAAATGTCTAAAAAAGAAAAGCACGAAAAAATTGTTAATTTTTTAAATCAGATATATATATTAGTAGAAATAAATTACAATACCTGAATTATATGTAAAAACTACTGAGGAAAAAAAAATCACTGAAAGTAAAAATGTCAGTTGCCTTCAGTCACTTTTTTTTGTTTCTTTTCAGTAGTTTTTATATATAATTCAGGTATTGCAATTTATTTCTACTATATATATGTGTGTAACTTCTTAAAGGCAATGTTTAAAAAGTTACGTATGATGAAGAGGTATTCTGTTGATGCAATGGTTTCAATGAATATCATCATCAGCCATTATCAATCCACTACAGGATGAAGGCCTCTTCAGCAACTTTCCAGTTCCTTCTGTTTTGTGCAATGGCCATCCATTTACTACCCACAAACTCATGAATTTCATCTGTTATTCTCTTAGTCCATCTGTCATCATGTTTTCGAGATGTGTCCTGCCCAAGACCATTTTAGTTCTTTAGTTTTGATAAGAATGTCCTTTACTTCAGTTTGCTGCCTAATCCATGTGTTTCTCTTATCTAACAGTCTGATTCCCAATATAATTCGTTCCGTTCTTTGCTGTGTCATCCTCAGCTTCTCTTCCATTCTTTTGGTGAGTGCCCAAGTTTCACTTCCATAAGTCATGGTGGGTAGTATACATTGGTTCATTATTTTACGTTTCAGACAAATTGGGATATTGCTCCTCAGTTTTGTGACTATATTTCCTGAATGCTATCTATGCAAAATTTTATTCTTCTCTTGACTTCCAGTCATTTATCATTAATACTTGTCCCAGATAAGTATATGACTCCACCTTTTCAATTACTGCTCCTTCAGTCATTATATCCCTTTCTATGGCATACTTGTTCATCATTGCTTTTGTTTTAGCCATATTCATCTTTAGTCCAAAATCCTTACTAACTCTGCATAATTGATTAAGATTTTCCTCTAATTCTTTGGGATCGTGGCTTATGATCACAATGCCATCTGCAAATCATAAATGGTTTAGGTACTCTCCATTCACATTGACTCCTTTCTGTGACCAGTCTAATCTTCTGAAAGCTTTTTCAAGGGCAGCATTAAACAACCTTGGAGATATTGTCTCCTTGTCAAACTCCTTTCTCAATTTTATATTTCCCACTGTCTTTGTCTAGTCTAATAAAGGAGGTAGCATTCTGGTATATTTTCTTAAAAATCATAATATATGGGGTATCTATGCCTTGTCTTTCCAGTGCCTGAAACATTGCCTTAATGCTGTATGGAGTCAAATGCCTTTTTATAATCCACAAATGCGAGGCATAATGTGGTGTTTTATATTCATTTGCTTTCTCTATTAGCAGTGACATTACGTGAAGGTGATCCATAATTGAGAATCCTGTCCTAAAGCCAGCTTGCTCTTTTGGTTGATTCTCATCAAGTATTCTTTCTAATCTGTTAGTAATGACCCTTGTGAACAACTTGTATATATGGAATAACGAGCTAATTGGTCTATAATTTCCAATTTCTGATTTATCTCCTTTCTTATGCAGCAAAACTATGGCTGCATTATTCCACTCCTTAGGCATCACACCTTTTCTAATGCATTTTGTCAAGAGTCTTGCCAGTTTTTGTGCCATGTCTCTTCCTCCCAATTTTAACAACTCTACATTAACTTAATCTTCCCCCGGGGCTTTCTGATTCTTAATTTTCTTAAAACACACGTTCTATCTCAACAGGAAGGATATTGGGTATGTCGTATGTGTTACTAATTTGCGATCTATCTTCCCCACTGGCATCATTCCCTCACTCCTTGTATAATTCTCTATAGTAGTCTTCTGCTATTTGAATTATGCCTTCTCTGCTGTTTATAAGTACACCATCGCTATTCTTCAGTTTCATTTGTCTTTCTGTATTACTGCTCATGGCTGCTAATTTAAGTCCTTTGTTTTCCCTTAATGCTTGTTCTACTTTTCTTGTGTTAAATCTTCTTATGTCCTCCCTGAGTCTCTTTCTAATGGCTTTGCATAACTCAGCATACTCAATTTTCTTTTTGTCAGTGTTTATCGTGCTCTTCATTTGTCGTGTTTGGTTCATCATGATAAATGTTTCTTGACTAATTTTTTCTTCTTTGGATTTCTTTTTACCTATAGGTTTCTTTGGCTTTATCATTTTCAGAAAGTTATAATATTCCTCATCGATATCTTGGTCCTGAGCAGTCTGCAGAAGCTCAAACTTGTTAAGTTCCAGTACATACTGCTTTTTCTCCTCTTCTGTTATATCAAGTGTGCATCTTACCATTCTGTGATTACTTCCGACATTTACCTTATTCAGGATGGTAACATCATTCACAATATATCTTCTGTTAGTGAGGATTAAGTCTATTTCATTAGTTGTTAATCCATTTGGCCTCTTCCATGTCCACTTTCTGTTAACCCTTTTCTTGAAAAAAGTGTTCATTACTGACAATCCTCAAGATTCTGAAAATTCCACAAGTCTTTCACCAATTCCAAAATTTTCTATTCCCCTTTCTGTGCTGTTTTGTCTCTTTCCAACCTTAGCATTGAAGTCCCCCATAATGATAGTGCATTGGGGTTTCTGTTCATCTAGAAGACTCAATTTCGATGTACACTTCTTCAACCTCTTCATCATCATGGCTCGATGTTAGTGCATAAATCATTATAACCTTTAGCTTGTACCTCTTAGAAATCCTAAGTAGTAGTCTTGACACCCTTGGTAATGTACTTTTCAATTCCAAAATGTTGTTTCTTATACCTTTATGGTATAAGAAAGAACTTCGCTCCTTTCACCGTTTCCATTGATGTACAGCAGGTTTTCACTTGATAAACTTATAAGTGATTCATTTCTTCTTGTTTCAGATTAGAAATTAAAATTTAAAAAAAGGAATTAGAAAATGTGAATAGGAATATCTTATTGATGATTTTCTAATTCCTTTTCCAGCTCTAATATCCTGTCTTCACCGATTAGTGATCTTACGTTGTAACAGGCCAAGTTCAGTTTCTGTGCATGGCAGCCTGGTTGTACCCAGAGATTCTTAGCACCCTCTGCTTCCACTCTGATCCTCTCGCTGCTGTAATAGGGGGAGTGAAAGCCCCTGGGGACTAAAATGGATTTAAAAGTTACAAAGTGCCAGTAACTAGAAAAGGGCATGTAAAGTAGAAAAAGAAGTGTAGTAGATTTGTGAAAGGTGAAAGAATGTTAATATCCTAAAGGTTATGATAAATTAAGAGAATTATGGGCTGAATTACAAAGCCAATAGAAAGTGGGAGAACTGTAAAGTAAAATCAGTACAACAAAATACTAATAAAATGATGGTGGTAGTAGTAGTGGCATGTGATACAAGAAAGCATGTGTATGAGCTTATGCAGCATCAGCCAAAAAAAAAATCGCACCATTCCCTCCAAATGCCTGTCCAGTCCCTCCTTAAATATATTCAACCTATCAACTTCCACAATGACAGATGGAAGTTTGTTCCAGCAATTAACCACCCACTGGCTAAAGGCAAACAGTTTTATAGCTGTCATCAGATATGGGGGAAACATATTTAGAAAATGGTCAAATATAGGCAAGGCAAATATGCTTGATCTGATGTCAGCTAAAATAAATAAATAGTGGTACACGATCAGGTATTTCATCAGGGAACTACACCTGACCGTGTATCAGGAACCACGTTTCTATACCTGTCCATAGTAGAAGAAGAAAAGTGATAGGCCAAAAAGCAACGAAAAATGAAATTGGCACATTCTAATACAATATGGACAAGGTAGTCCCAACGCAGTGTAATTTATTTAGGTAAAAATAAGGATCAAGTTAAAATAAATGTTTAATATAAATATGTAGGATTTAATTATGTATAGATAGTATTTAAATAAATTTAGAACAAGCACATGATATAGGGTGTGGTATTAAATTTAGGATGGGGAAAGGAAAAGGGAGTATTTTAGATAAATAAAGACGAAAAATAGAATTAGGATAGTAGGAACGTTTGTATCACCCTCGTGTACAATAATAGTTTTACGAACGAGAAGTACAGTAGAAATATAGCAGAAAGATAAAGTTATTAAATAACACTGAATTTGCTGGGATTGTTGAAGCCCAGCTGTAAGGGCTCTGGCATTTGTAAGCATTAGTATAAAAGGGATCTAATACTAAATGCTTGTAACAAAATGAAAATGTGTTGAAACATGCCGAGAAACGAATCTAAAACTAAACCAAAAGTATAAGAAAGTGAACGATACCTTGAGTATTTGTAAGCATTAGTATAAAAGGGATCTAATACTAAATGCTTGTAACAAAATGAAAATGTGTTGAAACATGCCGAGAAACGAAAGTGAACGATACCTTGAGTATTTCAAGAAATGCATAGCGGAAAGAAGCTGGCAGGGAAAAAAATATATACGTAGCAGAATATACATAGACGGAAAAAGGCAGGGGGTGATGCGCATATATTCAGTAATTATATCAGTGCATGCAAACTTCAGCCACACTAGCAATATAACTACACGATAAAGCAATTTATAGCAGCGTAGTGGACTTAATAGTAAGCTGTGAAGAAATGCAAAACAGTGACCTCTATTGTTGTATTTAGAATACAAGTGTATGGAGATAATTTAAAATTAGTGTTGGAAAAAGAAATACGGTTGGAATAGTATGACTTTATTGTGATAAATTTATACAAAATTAAACACATTACTGTTAATAGATAGTGTTATACAATATGGGTTTTTTTTTTTTGTTAGTTGTTGGCGCATCGGCTTCTGTGGCCATAATGCACCTCCCAAAGTTTTTGCAGTTCTCTGATCCAAGCCCGAGACGGGATTCGAATCCGCGACCTTTGGGTTGCCCTGCAGGCACTTTACCCACCCGGCTAGCCCGGTCGCTACAGTACGTTGGCGAAAAACATATACATATTAGACCAAATGATGAGGCTAAATTATGTTAAGTTTAATAGTCTCATAAGGGAATGATTGTAAACGTATCAGAGTATAGAAAACAAGAACCATCAGATGTTTTGAGATATAAATATTTATAATATAAATAGTCCAATTTTGCAAGAAAAAATACATCCAAGAAAAAAAAAAACTAATTTCCCTAGAAATAAGTAAAATGGTGACTTAAGGTCCAAAGGTATAGTTAAGGATCCAATTTTAAAAGAACAAGAAATAATAAGTCCATGTATATGAAACAATTCCAAGGAAATAACTATAGTGTTTTTTTTTTTTTGATTTGGTAGTTGTTGGCGCATCGGCGTCTGTGGCCATATTGCACCTCCCAAGGTTTTTGCAGTACTTTGATCCAAGCCCGAGGCGGGAATCGAACCCGCGACCTTTGGGTTGCCGGGCAGGTACTTTACCCACTCGGCTAGCCCGGTCGGCTAACTATAGTGTGGAAGAACAGGAAATAGTTCCATGCATATAAAACTAGATACTACTACAGGTAGTCTCAGGTTTTACCTTAATGCTTGTTCTACTTTTTACTGTAGAAATAATAGTAAATGAATCTAAGGAAAAAAAAATCAGTTGGCATTATATCCAAAGATAGTGTAGTTAAGAATCCAGTTATGAAGTGATATAATTCCAGGGATATAAATAACATGGTGACTTAAGATCCATAGGTGGTGTAGTTAGGATCCAATTATAAAAGAATAGGAAATAAGTTCGTGTATATAAATCTTGATGAATCCACAGGTGTGAATTCACTGTGGAAAGAATAGTAAATGAATCCAAGGTTAAAGTACCAGTTGACATATCTAATAGTAGTGTAGTTAAGAATCTAATTATGGAAGAACAGGAACCAAGTCTATGGACATGAAACAGTTCAATTTTAAGAAGGAAGAACAAGAAGTAATTCCGAGGAATCAAAAATATGGATGTCTCTATACCTAATAGTGATGTAGTTAGAAGATTCTATAAAGTGATATATATAAAGTTTAGTGGTAAAGACCAAAGTCACTAAAATCTGAAGGCTGCAATATAATCTTAGTGGAAAAACTAGATTGATTTTCAAAGGTGTAGTATGTTAACACAAGCTTGAAAAATCCAGAACCCAATGCCAATTCTACATATAATTTAAAACAAATTAATAGAAGTCAGCAAAGACTCGACATAGCTAGTTAGTTAAGTAATTTCATGAATTATTATTAAAAAAAAAAATCCAATGGATACATGAGAAAAGTGAAAACATAACAGTAGAAACTTAGTGAGTAAAGAGACAAGGTAATCAATCCGAAGAAAATAGTTACATCGGAAATCATATCTGATAGCTATAAAACTATCATTTCATTTTCTATTTATTTATTTGCATTTTTATTTTATTAGTATTTTGTTGTACTAATTTTACTTTACAGTTCTCCCACTTTCTGTTGGCTTGGTAATTCAGCCCATAATTCTCTTAATTTATCATAACCTTTAGGATATTAACATTCTTTTGCCTTTCACAAATCTACTACACTTCTTTTTCTACTTTCCACACCTTTCTAGTTACTGGCACTTTGTGTAACTTTCGCATCCATTTATGCATACTTTATTCAATATATTAATACAAATTTATATATACAGGGTGTCTCAAAAATACACATCGCTTCAGGAATGAGTTCCTCATATGTAGACAATAAAAATATTTTATATCAACAAAGTTCCGGAAATGCTTGTTTATGAGTTTGAAGGTCTGTCTATGACACTTCACATCACCTTATAGTAATTGTTCAAAATGTCCACCTTCTGCCTGAATACAGGCCTCACATTGATGTCTCGTGGACTCGTGAAGATGATGCCAAATTCCTGGCATGTTTCGTATTGTCTCACAGCCTGCCACAATTCGATTGTAGAGAGTTTCCACATCAGTTACCGGAGTCAAATACACCAATGACTTTAAATGGCCCCCACAAGAAGAAATTTAGTGGGTTTAAATCAAGTGAGTGTGGAGGCCAGGCAGTTGGTCAACCCCTCTACTTCAGGAGTCTTAGATCTTGGTCGTCCTCTGTCAGCAGCACGAGGTGTAAAGGTCCCATGTTCACAAAGGTGGTGATGGATACCTTCAAATGTTTTCCTGTCTGGACATCTTCGTTCTAGGAACCTTTCGTTGTACAAATGATGAGCCTCCAGAGCACTGCGTCCGCCAAACCATACATAAAGTGCATATCTGCTTTTTTTTTATGAAAACCCCAAACACGAAAGGTATCAAAACCTACAGTACTTAGTACCGTGCATGGGTTGAAGGAGAAGTATGGGGGAAGGGGGGGTGCCAGAAACTTTGCTCTAGAGACTAAACATGGGTTTCGCCACTTCAAGGCTCCAATAAGCAAAGTGGTGGTATTTCACCGGTTGATGAAAGTCATCTACCACCTAGGAATGCTTGCTCCTGATTTGAGTACATGGTCGGAATGGAAAACCACCAGATTCTGTCAGTATCTTGTGATGAAGGAAATCACCTGCAGAAGATAAGACATTCCGGTTAATAACTCAGGAACCAAGCACTTCCGGAACTATGTTGATATAAAAATATTTTATAGTCTACATATGAAGAACTCATTCCTGAGGTTATGCCGTGTATTTTTGAGACAGCCTGTATAAATGAATATTATATGTAACCCCTTAAAGGTAATGTTTTAAAAATTACATAGGATAAAAAGGTATTCAGCTTATGAAATGGTTTCAGTAAATGAAAGATTAATTAGTAAAGTATGACAGATGCACCTAAAAGTGCAAAGCAATATTAAAGGATGCAAGAGTATATATAAGTTTGTATTAATATATTGAATAGTGTACATAAATGGATATGAAAGTTACACAAAGGGTAACTAGACAGTTGAGGATAGTTGAAAAAGAAGAGTTGGAGATATGTAGAAGGTGAAAGAATGTTAATATCCTAAAAGTTATGATGAATTAAGAAAATTATGAGCTAAATTACTAACCCAATAGAAGGTTGGGGAACTGTAAAGAAAAATTAGTACATCAAAATACAAATAAAAATAGAAAGTGGTACAGCTGTCATCAGAAATGGGGGGAACATATTTAGGTAATGGTCAAATATAGGTAAGGCAAAAATGCCTGATCTGATGTAAACTCCAACAAATATTGATACGTGATCGGGTATTTCATCAAGGGACTACACCTGACAATGTATCAGGGACTGTTTCTATACTTGTCCATAGTAGAAGAAGAAGAAAAGTGGTAGGCCAAAAAAGCAAAGAAATGAAATTAGCACTTTCTAATACTGTATGGACAAGATAGTCCCAACTCAGTGTAATTTATTAAAGTTAAAATAAGGATAAAGTTAGAATAAATATTAATATAAATATGTAGAATTTAGTGTAAGATTTAAAGGATGTAATTTTGTGTAGATTGGAATTCAATAGTTCAATAAATAAATTTGGAACAAGCACATAGTATAGGGTGAGGTATTAAATTTAGGATGGGGAAGGGAAAAAGGAGTATCTTTATAAATAAAGACAAAAAATAGCAATAGAAGTAGGATAGTAGGAACATTCGTATCACCCTCGTATACACTAATAGTTTTAAGAATGGGAAAAATGGTGGAAATAGACAGCAGAAAGATAAGAAGCAAAGAAAAAGTTATTAAATAACACTGGGGTTGTGAAATCCAACCTTATAATAAGGGCTCTGGCTTATGTAAGCATTAGTATAAAAGGGAGCTAATACCAAATGCTTGTATTGTGAGGAAAAGATTATGTAGGTCGAAACATGCTGAGAAACAAATCTAAAATGAAACTGAAAGTACAGTAAACCCCCGCTATTCGTGGGGGTTACGTTCCTGAGAAATGCCGCGAATACCAAAAACGCAAATACTGAGTTATTGCTCCCATAGTAATAAAGGGGTTCCGTTCCAAAGTATGAAATATATACAAAAAACTAGTCTAAAATTTTGTCTATGTATGTATTATGTACCTTCATAATGACTAGACAGCACATAGTGAAATGCAAGCATATGGCATTGAAATGAAAATAAGAAACAATTTAATATTAAATGTAATATTTATTAGAAATTTCAAACCAGCGCCTTTGCTAGCAAAAAAAACTTATCCCGCCAGTGCTATCACCAGTTTCGCTAAAGTGTTGATAAAGGAGTTTTGCCTTTTCACGAATGATGAGTGAACTTAACGGAATTTTTTATTTTGAGTTCGGTCTTCTATCCACAGATTTAAAGCTTTTTCCATTTTTTTAAATTTAACATCACAAGTTACAGAGCAAATTTTTGAAGCAATTAGCGCGTTTTCACGGACACTACAGCGGATTTTTTCTTCAGATTTTTTGATTGATCGTACCGTTGACTCGTTGATTTCATAATGTTTTGCCACTGAGGAGACACTTTCACCATTAGAAATTGTCTAATAACTCAATTTTATTCGCTAATGTCATCACCTTCTTTCATATTTTCACATTTCCCTTGTTATTCGTAGCCATATTTTTGTAGGGATTAGAAAGAACTTGTCCACAATAAAGTCACTTTCTTCTGTTAACACACTCGAAAAAGTCTGTTTTACACTGCAAAATGGTAAATTTATCACTTTTGTAAGCATATCAATTTATAAATTGATAAATTTATTCAATTTATAAGCATATAAATTAAAAGCAAACGATGAAACCTTCCATGACAAGCGCATAACACTCTGAACAAGGATTAGCGAGAAACATCCAAGCTCACGATTTTGTCACCCCTCTCCCTCCACCCACTGAGCACTGTTTTGACTGGAAAAGATGATTTTAGCCACGCCTATGTTTTTTTTATGGCGGAAAATGTTCACGGCGCTTTAAAATTCACATTTTTTTTAGGTTTCATTTTATATTAAATCAGCGACCGCGAATAGCGGGTGTTTACTGTATAATAAGAAGTGAATGATACCTGGAGTTTTCAAGAAATGCGTAGCAGAAATAAGCTGGCGGGAAAAATATACATAGTAGAAGGAAAAAGGCGGGGAGATGATTACACGCAAACTTCAACCACATTAGCAATATATCTACGTGATGAAGCAATTTATAGCAGCGTAATGGACTTAATAGTATTTACCACTTTTTATTTTATTTTTGTTTTATTGGTATTTTCCTGTACTTTTTTTTTTTTTTTTCCCTTTACAGTTCTTCAGCCTTCTATTGGCTTAGTAAATTAGCTCATAATTTTCTTAATTCATCATAACTTTTAGGATATTAACATTCTTTCACCTTTCAAATATCTACTACATTTCTTTTTCAACTATCTTCACCCTTCCGGTTACTGCACTTTGTAACTTTCACATCCATTTATGCACACTTTATTCAATATATTAATTCAAACTTTTATATTTATTTATTTATCAAATCTTATTAATATATGCAAATTTGTAAGTTTTTGAATTTGTATTTTACATTTTATAGTTTTTATTTCCAGCAGAATAATGAGGTATTCCATTGGAAGCAACAGGTTTTGTTTTGAAAAATATATATAAATTAATTTTTCATTTAAAAATTACATTTATTAAGTATTGCACTCTATTAGCAAAAGGCCTGGCATTGGTATGGAAGCAGAATTAAAAAAATACTTTTTCCGAAATAAAAAAAAAAAAAAAAAACTTGAGTTCTGACAGATCAGGTGCCACTTGTAATTGTAACAATTTTTAGTGCCACCAGTACCAGATTAAAACTGTTGCTTGTAAGTTACCTAATAAAGTATGTAATTTATATCGTAGAATGTAATAGTTTCATACTTGCACTAGCTCAAGTAAATTTTTTTTAACTGCATTTGTCTTATGGAAAAACCTGAAGAATTCAGAGTTACGTAGTAGAAATTGGTCTGATTTATTAGTGTCTTAGTTTCCCAAGGCACTAATAATGCAGACTATTTTTATTTTGCATTTGTGTTTCTGCCAATGTTGCAGCATGCATCAATTAGCAATCCAGTTGAAATATAATGTAAATAATTAAAAGTAAATTATTTGTTGTATAACAAATAGTAAAATAAATGTTTCTGTTATAAAATTGAAATTGTGATCTATAATTTGTTTTTATAAACAAATTTGATTATAATAAATAATGTTTTATGGAGTTATTGCTGTCTGTTATTACTGAATGTGTTAAATTGAAAGATATTTTTCAAGACTTTGTACTACCCCCACATAATTGGAAACTTAAGTATTCACTCTATATGTATGTATTAGAAACATTGAAAAAAGTTAAACAATAAAGAGCATGCTTTTATTTCCCATTGGCTTTATTGATCAATACATAGCACATAATTAGTAGAAGATAATTTACCGTGTCCATATAATGGTACCCTGGTGCTAGTCAAATTCTTTTTGTCCATTAAATTGAGATCTGTATTGTAACAAATTGTAGTAAATATATTTAAATATAATTCTCTCTTACAGATTGAAATAAAGCTTAAAAAGACCATGGGCATATATTGGAATAGTTTGGAAAAAGATATAAGTGCACCAAAGAATGTAAAACAGTTTGATACTGGCGGTAAGTTTTTATTTTCTTGAATTGCATTTAACTTTCAGTGAAATTAATTATTTTTAATAATGTTATAAATATTCAAAGGTCAACTGGATACCTGTGTGAGGAGGGAAGCCTATAATTTGTATTTTCATGTGTGTGCGTTTGTTTTTTTTTTTTTTTTTTTTTTTTTTTTTTTTTGCCAGTACAGCAAAAGCCTGTAGCTTCCTTGCACTATATGGCAATTACTATTATATTAGACTGTAGGATATTACTTATCTGCAAAATCCATGTTGACTATAGTCTCTTTCTGTAACCAGCTGTGAGTTTGCTGCTTACTGCATTAATCTAATATTGTGGGTGCACTTCTCCAATGAAGCAGTGTCTGTTGTTTAGAGTAGTGCAATTACAATGCAACTTGTGGTAAACTGCCTCCACAATATGAGGTCCATCACTAAATAGCAAACTGTTTGCTCATAGCTATATGCAGAAAGAGATTATGCCTAACATATACAATGACCTTATAAGGTCCTTGTACATAAGTCTATGGCAAAAGCCATAAGACCTTAACTACACCTATTATATTACAGTTAAATAATACCCTTACAGAGAGAAAAATAAAAAAAAAGAGTAATTAATTTTTTAGAAGTTTTAATGTAATTATTATTTAAAAAGGGGAAAATAACACTTGTGATTTCTTTAAATCACATAGACAAAAATGAAATTATCTAATTAGCATTAGTATAGGCACACAAAGCAGGCTTGTACAGCATCAGCCAAAAAAAAAAAAAAAAAAAAATCCCACTTCACTGATTCATTCATTCCAAATGTTTGTCTAGTTCTGCCTTGAATTTATTTAAGCTAACGACTCCCACAACAACAGATGGAAATTTTGTTCCAGCAATCAACTACCCACTGGCTATAGGTGAATTTCCGCATGTCTGTACTACAACTGTCTTTCCTCAGTTTGAATCTGTGCCCACTCAGGTTTGTAATCTGAGGAAGAATCCCATCAGCATTGAGCCTGCTCAATCCATTAGGCACCTCCGCGGGCAGGAGCAGCAGTGCGTAGCACATGCTTCTTGATTAGACTGGGATTCGAGCCCGTGAGCCACCAAATATGGAGGATGTGGAAAGGTCAGAATGACCACCGCATATTCCCGGAGCAATATGGCCTTAGTTGCTAATGCTCCTGAAAACCAAATAACAACAACAGCTCAATCCATTCAAGGCCTTGTACACCTCAATCAGATCACCTCGCAGGTGCCTAGGCACCGGACGATGCAGTTTGCAAAACTTAAGCCTTTCTTCGTAAGAACACCCCTTGCCAGCCTTGTTGCCCTTCTCTGTACACATTTTAGCAACTCTACATCCTTCCTAAAATGAGGCATCCAGACCTGTTCACACTACTCAAGGTGTGGCCTGATCATTGCCTTATACAAGGGGATAATGACCTACTTTCCGCAAAATTCCTGTATATCATTGACAAGACCCCATGAGCTACTCTGGCAGCATGTTTGCACTGCTCAGAAAACTTCATATCTGACTACACAATTAACCCCAGGTCCCTTTCATTCTCCACTACCCCGAGTGTAACACCACCCAGTTGATACATTTCTCTGTGGTTACTGCTACCCATATGGAGTACTTTGCATTTGTCAATGTTAAACTTCAGTTGTCACTTCTCAGCCCATCTGCCAAACTTTTCCAGATCTTGTTGCAGCAGCATACTGTCATTACTGTTATTAACAACCCTGCCAACCTTTTGTATCATCTGCAAACTTTGACATTAAGCATGATATACCTTCATCAATATCATTGATAAATATACAAAACAACAATGGGCCCAACGCCGAACCCTGAGAGCACCACTAATAACATTAGTCCACAAAGAGCAGTATCCATTGATTACCACTCTGTCTTCTTCTACTCAACCATCCTTTTATCCATTGCAGTAACTTGCCTTTAATGCCATACCGCTCCAATTTATACAGCAGTCCTCCATGTGCAACAGTATCAAAAGCTTTCCTGAAATCCAAGTATATGATATCAAAATTATTTTTTGCATCCAGTTCCTTTGCAACCACATCATAGTATCCAATCAAATTGGTCAGACAAGACTTTTTTCCTTGAAAAACCCATGCTATGTCTGAATTATTACTGCTGTCTTGTCTAGATGATCTTGCAATGCTTCTTTAACCAGTGACTCCATTATTTTCCCTGGAACAGAAGTCACGCTGACAGGTCTGTAATTATTTGTGTCACATTTTGATTCACCTTTGTGAATTGGAGATACATTTGCATATCTCTAATCTGTGGGGGATTTCCCCTGAGTCCAGAATGCTCTCATAATTATGGCTAAGGATTTGCTTACCTCCTTTAATATAACTGAATAAATCCCATCCACTGCAGGGGCCTTTCTTATGTGTAACAGCAATTTCTCCTCCACTTTGCTCTCAGTTATTACAAAATCATTTTATCTTCCCGTTAGTTTGATAAACATGTAGCCCTCTCCTCCTCAAATGAATTCTCATGTGTGAATGTAGATGCAAAATACTAGTTTAGTTGGCAGTTATCTGAGAATGATCATCTACAGTGAAACCATTGATATCAGTTGAACCAATCTGATTCATCCCCTCCTTTTAGAGTTTATATAAGTAAAGCTTTTTTCTGTTTTTTCTTTGCATCCTTTGCCAAATATTTCTTATTTTGTGATTTGATTGCAGACTAGCTTATTTACCATAGGGTTCTGTGTCGCCTGATAATTTATATACGTCCCATGCATTTTTTTTTCTCTGCCATAATTGGTTCAGAGGGGTGGATGGGGGAGGATTGAGGGTTAGAGAGAGAACTAACAAGGGGTTGCACTGTAGTCAACAATATAACTGTCCAGATGGTGACATCAGCATTATGTATGAATGCATCCATTTTTTGTATGTGTCACAGGATCTGCAACAGGATCTAGAAAAGTTATGTAGATAGGCTGGGAGGTGGCAACTGAACTTTAACATTGACAAATGTAAAGTACTGCATATGGGTAGCAATAACCCTGAGTAACATACCAACTGTGTGGTTCTCACTCAGGTAGTGGAGAATGAAAAGGATCTGGGGGTAATTGTGCCGTCAGATATGAAGTTTTCCGAGCAGTGCAGACAGGCTGCCAGAATAGCTCATGGTGTCTTGTCAGTGTTAAGGCAGGGATAAAGAGGTGATTGTCCCCTTGTATAAGGCAATGATCAGGCCACACCTTGAGTACTGCATATAGGTCTGGATGCCTCGATTTAGGAAGGATGTAGAGCTGCTGGAATGAGTACAGAGAAGAGCAATGAGATTGGTGAATCAAACAAAGGGTTGCTGTTACCAAGAAAGGCTTAAGATCTGCAAATTGCAGCATCTGGAGACTAGGCACCTGGAAGGTGATCTGATTGAGGTGTATAAAGCCTTGAATGGCTTGAGCAAGCTCAATACTGATGGGATTCTTCCTCTTGCTCAGATTACTCACCTGAGGAGACAAAATTCAAATTGAGGAAAAACAATTGTAGAACAGATGTGTGGAAATTTTGCCTTTAGCCAGCGAGTGGTTTATAGTTGGAACAAACTTCCATCTGCTATAGTGGAGGATGACAACTTAAATAAGTTCAAGGCAGAAGAAAACAAGCATTTGGTGTGACTGAATGTATGAAATGGGAAGGTGTTTTTTTTTTTTTTTTTTTTTTCAATTTTTTTTTTCTTGCATCATATGCTAATTTATTTTCATACTAACTATTTTTTTGCTAGTTATGGATCAACAAATTACATCAAGCCCACATAAAATGTCAGCTGGATTAAAAGAAAGCCTGCCAGTATGCTTGAATTGTTTAACACTCATTTGGAACTCTTACATTAAAATTTTCATTTCTGCCATACCAGTGTGATGTTTGATTTTATGACTGAAAAAGACAGCTACACTAACTAATGTTTATTTTAAAATAAAGTAAAAAATATTATTGCTTTTTGTGTCATAAAATTTACATTCCTTTTATATTACCTGTTAAATTTTAAGCCCAAATATAGATTAACTTGCTGTTAACAAATTGTTAGGATAAAACCTGTGGCATTCAGTTGTCAGTATAAATCCTCTACTTTTGAACTGGTAAAGATATTCAAAATGTTCTCTATTGTATTCTGCATTATGATTCACAAAGAACATTTTAAGCATCTCTTCAAATTCAAAATTACTGTAGATTTTAGGTAAAGTTAATGTTTGTCATTTGTCAAGTGACTTTAGTGTCACAGTATAATGAATGTTATTCCAATGTATTAATATTACCTCTAATACTCTATATTTTTATAACATTAGTATAAAAGACAAATGTCCTGTTGAGTTTCCCTTTCCTATTAATTCTCTCCTGGCAGCTCCGAAATTAGAATAATAAATTAATGTATTTCACTTTGAAATTATATTGTATGTTTATCAGAAACCACAAAGATAGTCATTTTAAAATTAACTATTTTAGTGCACTTTAGAATTTATTCAAGTAAATAACTCTAACAAAGAAATATGTAATAATGTTTTTATAACATGAGGCAGCCTTATCAACCAACACATACTAAAGTTAGACATTGTACTAAATGTCATTCTGACAACTGAATTTCACTCTGCAAATGTCAGTTTCTTTTCTAGATTTTAAAACAATAGGATATAACAGTCTTGCCTGAAGATGTATAAAAAGTTGGACTAATTATTAGCAGTTTGTACACTTCAACCTTCCCCCCCCTCTTAAAATGCTAAATTCAGTTATGAAGAAAAAGTCATGGGCACAACTATGAAATTCATATTCTAATAGATGATACTAAAATACCAATTACACAAAAGGCATATTGATACTAATGAACAAAATAATAGCAGTCATTATTGTTAACTACATTAAATTTGTTTTAAACCCACAGGCCAGGTGTGGACAGTTATTAAGCCACAGTCCACAAGTTAATCCTGTGCACATGTATTGGTCCAGCGTGAACTGTATATACTGGAAGACACTCTGTTCTGAGTCATTGTAGGAGTAGCTTCATTTTCAAAAGTGATCCACTTATTTTGCTGTTGTCAGCACAAAAAAAGCAGGGAAGATAAATTTTATATTACAGTCAGTCCTCGTATAGCACGATAGTTGCGTTCCTAGAAACATTCGTGCAATGCAAAATCGTGCAATATAAACAACAGGCCCTATGGGAAAAATAGGGTTAGGTGCCAGCCACCCAAGATTGAACACATATTGGTAACCAAAACATTACAAAACACAATAAATAATCGTAATAAAATACTTACGTATTTTATAATGATTAAAATACGTAATAAAAAATATTATAATTTTTATAATATTTTTATTATTATAATATTATATTTAATTATAATATAAATTATAAAAAATAAAATAATAAAAAATACGTAAGTATTTTTTACGAATAAAATACTTATTACGACTATTACATCATAAAATATTGCTAATGCTTTTGCTTCTATCGTAAGCAAACTCGTTTTTTGTTTTATTTTCTATCCAAAGAGATGACAGCCGTTCCATCTCTTCCAATTCTGTCTTAATTTAATGGATTTTAATTACACTTTGAGTTGTTCCTGCTATGAAAGTTGTTTTTATTTTCTCTGCATTCTTTGTAATTCTCGGCGTTGCCTCATTTAGGTCTGTAGCACGTGCAATATCACATGGTCTTTCATTTCGCTCAAAGCGTTTCACAATTTCATATTTTTTCTCTATCGACAGAAGCAGACTGGCATATAAGCCTTACCGGGGAAACCCCGGTGGGCCGGAGGCCGGTGTGATTTTGGCCACTACAAATTTTCCCAGGTAAGAATTTTTGATCCAGTCCGCCTCTGTTTATCGATATTGCTTTTCTTTTTCTCTCTGAATCTGCAGTGTCTTCACCAGGACGCTTCATTTTCACACCTTTTTTAAGTATTTTTCTCATTTTTAGGGAATAAAGCACAATTACAAAACGAGGAGGCACACTTGATACACATAAACAAAGCTGCACGCGTGTAGCAACTGAATAAACAACACCGTAAAGGCAGAGATACACTATTAACACTCCACATTTTACTAAAGCACATTTCTAGGGGTTACTACCATAAAACAATAAAAACAATTTTAGTTGCGTTTCTGCTAGTGGAATCTGTTATAAACTGGTAGTAAGCTCGATCTAATTGCATTTGCGATAATACCAATAGCTGGAATTGTGTGGGTTTTTACCTTATTATGGTGAAATGTGTTTTCCCCTTCACTGATATAAAAAATATAAATACATTTTCAGAATCTTCTCTTCATTCCTATCATGATGCGTTCGGTTGGGGTGAGTCTGTGTTTGACTGCCATTTCTTGTAAATACGAAGGCGAATCGTGCATAAGCGAATTCGGTTCGTGTTATATAAGCTATCGTTCCCCTATTTATAAATCGTATATGATCAAATTCGTGTAGTGTAAACACGTCTTATACGAGGACTGACTGTACTTATAAGAAGGCAACTGAAATTATGACTCTGAAGAAATGTAGAAAAACAACAAACACAAATCTCTGAAACTGGTGTACACAAAGCAACGATTATGTAACAATTAAAGAAAATGGTGGAATTGGGAGAAGCTTGCAGTGGAAGAGTAGGCAAATGTGGAAGAAAAGAGCACGTCATTTCCAAGAGCAGATAATCATCTTTTTAAAGCTGCATCTGCACTAAGACATATTTGCTTGTTCTGAAACAAAATGTAAAAAAAGATTAACAAATAGATATAATTGGTAGAACTATAAGAAGGTTGAAGGAAATGGTTCTGAAATGTCCAATTAAGAAGGCAGTGCTCATTAATGCTTTCATGAGCAAATGATATGTTTGTGGGCCCCTGTACCAAATTTCTTTTGTAATGAGATTTGTAGTAACAAGGTCCCCCAAAAGTGTCAATTTTTTCCTTTTTTTCCCCCTTTTTTTTCTTTCTTTCTTTTTTTTTTGTTACATACTATATAGCTAAGAATAATAAATAATACTAATATCAAAAATAAATGAAAAAATAAATTACTTTAAATTAATAAAAATAAAATATGGTAAAAACAAAAGCCTTGTCTAACAATACAGTAATAGGAATAGCACATTTTTTAAAGACCTTATTTTATTTGTAAGATAAACTAAGAAAAAAAAGCAATTAACGGAAATGAAAAAATTGCACAGTATAGATTGATATACACAATATTTTAGTATCACAGTAAAAAGAATGTCTTAATATAAAAGGAGACGTATAACCCATTAACTATTTAATAAATTAATCTAATTTAAAGAAGTTATCAAATGTTGTTCGAGCACAGTTTGTCCTATATGCTTTTTTAACTACAGCACAGACATTATCAACGTTACTGCAGGCCGACATATTCTCTATTATGCTCAGTACATTTTGGGCATCTTTTTTTACGTGTGTGTGCGCACGTTTCTTCACTTTTGCTGTTGCTGGTAACAGACACATCTCTTTGCTTGGTGTTCAGCAGCTCTCCTATTGGTAAGGGTATCCAATCCACGTGTTGGACAAGATTTTGTAGCTCCTGCGAACGCTAAGTTTAATTATATTTAGCCGTTTTATTGATTTAATTGTTATATTAAATTATTTCTATAAGTAGCTTATAGACCTAGTCAAACTCCTTGGTTTATTTTGAATTTAGATAGCGATTTTGAAAGTTAATTAATACTTAGTATACGTAAATTTACCGTTCATAACTTGCCGCCATTGTTATACTATACAACATTATATCCCAAACCAGATAGTATAAGGTTTAATCTAAAACTAGATTGAAACACGTAGCACTATATTAGAAACCTGTTAGCTTAGTATAGGATAGTATTATCAATTAATCAGTAAAATTTATTAATCTTATTAAATTTCATTGTTAATTAAATTGTACTTATTTAACTAAATATATATAATGACCTAGATTTGGCAAACGTAACATTATAAATTAATACATATAACTTGATAGGAGATACGAAAGTCATATAATGTAACTCGGACATAATACTCTATACTGAAAAAAAAAAAATATATATATATATATATACATTTGTATATAGAATCGTAATATTACGGCGTATAAAATAACATAAAATATTACATGTTAAATATAGAACGAATCGATTAATACAATCGTGAGATAGAACATTACATCGGACGTTAGATATGCCATAATTAGATAAGTTATAGTGCGCGCGCACACACACACACACACAGGGTGATTGACTACCAGTGCGACAGACTTGCAGGAAGTGTAGGGGGGCACAAAGATGAATCGGAATCACATAGCATTGTAGGGTCCAAAATGTCTTCGTCATGTGGTAGAGGACATTGAACGGGAGGTCGCGTGAACAGGGATCCTGCTGGAAGTTAGCATTTGCGAACAGTTTGTTGAAGTAGCAAAAGTCCTCCGGAATGGATAATCCGCAGGCTCCAATGATTGGATGCCTTGCAGATGGTATGAACTCATTTGGTTTGCTGACAGTATCCGCCGTACAGTGGATTGGGAAATACCCAATCGTTGGCCTATCACTCGAGTACTCATACTCGGATTGCTTTCTGCAAGACGTAGGATATTCTCCTCATTGTCTGGCGTCCTCGTCATTCGCTCTCGATTCATGGTACCTCTCGTGAAACAACCAGTCTCACGTAACCTTCTGTGCACACATGCAAAAATCATATGAGGAAGCACGCCTGTGCGGGAAACATTCCTGGTACAAGCGCAGAGCTGCACGCCCATTACAGTATGCAGCTCCATACGCGAGGTGCATGTCAGCTAGTTCAACGTTTGAATACTTGTCCATCCTACTGCCTCGGGAACCGATTCGCAAATGCTGACTTCCAGCAGGATCGCTGTTCACGCGACCTCCTGTTCAACGTCCTCTACCACGTGACGAAGGCATTTCGGACCCTCCAATGCTATGTGATTCCGATTCGTCTTTGTGTCCCCTACACCTCCTGCAAGTTTGTCGCACTGGTAGTGAATCACCCTGTATAGTGTTACAACTGCATTGGGGTACAGGTTTAGGGTTTTATTTTTGTAGCGAAATTGAAATTTTATTTGAAATTGAATCGAAATCATGTATCAGACCAGAGCAACAAAGCAAAAGGCTCAAGCTAATGGGAGTGCTGTGGCTCAGGGAAGCACTGAGTTGGGGGCAGTTGTCCTCTGAATCACAGCCTTTTAAAATGTTGTTTGATGTATGTGGAGCAATTAGGAACAGGACATGATATTGCCAAGGGGAATGTCTGTGTGTGCACAATGCAATGAGTGTGAGGAAATCGGGTGCTAACTCAGCATTGTTATGGGCCTATGAGAGCTTAAAGGAAAGGAAAGGATGGATGCCCTGTCCTTCCGTGAGTTAGTGTTGAATTTGAAATTGTCTGCAATTCTGCTCAGACACGATAGGAGGGAGTATATGATGAGAGCCTCGTCAATCAATTCGGCCCTGGAGAGATTGTGCAAGGCTCAAGGGGTAGAATTTTTCTCAGACTGATCTGTGCTTTTTAACAGGAGTGACTGCTTCTACAGGGATGGGATACACTTAAATAGAAAGGGTGCAAGAATATTTTCTGATGCTATAGAGGCAGAGTTAGGTAGGTCAGAAAACTGCTAGCTTGGGGGGACACACGGATTAATAGATTAACAGTAGCCGCTGGCAGAGGTAAAAGTGATTCTTGCACTACTTCTATTGAAACACAATTGAGCAGCAGCCTGGAAAGCAAGGTAATGGGGATTTCCAGAACTGCTGGGAGTCATAGTGGAACAAGTAAATACATGGGCTGTGGTGTTAGGGTAACTAAGAGTAGAAACAGGTGCATGTATACTTGCATGTACACCAATGCTAGGATTATAATTTTCGGTGAGCTTGAAGTGCTAGTCAAGAAATCAAAGACAAATATTGTTGGGATATCAGAGACGTGGTGTCACACAGACATAAGCAATGCAGAATTGGAATTTGTGGAGTGCAATGTGTACAGAAAGGATTGATAGGACAGGAAGGCAGGAGGAGTTATGCTGTTAGTTAAGAAACACATAAAATCTAAGGAAGTGCATCCAATTGATGTTGGTGGACAATGCAATGTTGAGTCTGTTTCGTGTGACATAAGCACTGGGAAAGGAAAAATGAGAGTAGGTGTGCGTTATAGGCCTAATGAATCTGATGAGTATAACGAGCAATTGTGCAGAGAAATAGTGGGCCAGTAAATCATTGTCTTATAATGGGGGATTTTAATTTCCCAGAGATTGACTGGAATTTGGGTTGGTCATTCACACACTAGCAAGGCTTTTGTGGATTTATTGGATGATTGTTTTCTACAGCAGCATGTTTGGGAGGCAACTAGAGGGAGTAATACTCTTGATCTGATTATCAGTAGTGATTCTTCATGCATCAAGAATCTGCAGATAAAGGAACCACTCGGTGGCAGTGATCACAGTGTGCTGATGTGAGATTTACTCAAAGAGGTAACTACCATCAAGGGTAAAGGGAAGGGTTTTTCCTTTCATAAAGGTGACTACTGTGGGCTGAGACAGTATTTAAATTCTGTACGGTCGGACCAACTGATGATGTTACCAACAGCAAATTCAAAATGGGAAGCATTCAAAGAATTAATCTTTTCATATCAACAAAGAAATATTGTTCAAGATTTAGGCTTAAATGGATGTCAGATGAACTAATTAGACATGTGAGAGAGAAGAAAAATGCATGGGATACATATAAATTAACAGGTGACATGGAAGCCTATGATAGATATAAGCTGGTCTGTAACCCAGTCACAAAGGAGGTTAGGCAGGCGAAGGCAGATTACAAGAAATTTTGGCAAAGGATGCAAAGAAAAACAGCAAAGAGTTCTTTACTTATGTAAACTGTAGAAGGAAGGGGATGAATCAGATTGGTCCACCTGATATCGATGGTTCAACTGTTGATGATCCTGCTCAAGTAGCTAACAAACTAAATGAATATTTTGCATCTACATTCACACATGAGGAGTTATTCAGGGAGGGGAATGCCAGAGGTGTATTAAACTCTGGCAGTAAGCTAGATAACCTTATAATAACTGAGAGTAAAGAGGAGGAGAAATTGTTGAAGATAAACATAAGAAAAGCACCTGGGGTGGATGGAATCTATCCAGTTATATTAAAGCAGGCGGCAAGGGAAGCACGCCTCCATAGCCAGTTGGGAAGGAGCAGCAGTGCATAGCACAGGCTTCTTGATTAGACTGTGGTTCAAGCCCGTCACCACCAAATACGGAGGATGCAGAAAAGTCAGGGAATGACCACCGCATATTCCCAGAGCAATATGGCCTTAGTTGCTAATGCTCCTTAAAACCAAATAACAAACAAACGGCAAGGGAAGTAAGCAAGCCCTTAGCCATAATTATGAGAGCATCCCTATACTCAGGGTAAGTACCCATGTACTGGAGAAGTACAAATGTGACCTCAATCCACAAAGGAGGATCAAAGGGAGACACAGGTAATTACAGACCTGTTAGTTTAACTTTTGTTCCAGGGAAATTAATGGAGGCACTGGTTAAAGAAGCATTGCAGGATCATCTAGGCAAGACTTCAGTTATACATCATGGGTTTGTTAAGGGGAAATCTTCTCTGACCAATTTGATTAGATACTATGATGTAATCACAAAGGAACTGGATGCAAAGAATAACTTTGATATTGTGTATTTGGAACTTAGAAAGGCCTTTGATACTGTTTCACATGGAAGACTGCTGCACAAATTGGAGCAGTATGGCATTGAAAGCAAATTGCTGCTATGGATAAAAGGATGGTTGAGTGGGAGAAGACAGAGTGATAGTCAATGGACACTGCTATTCATGGACTAATGTTATTAGTGGAGTCCCTCAGGGTTCAGTGTTGGGTTAATTGTTGTTTTCTGTATTTATAAATGACATTGATGATGGTATATCAGGCGTAGTGTCCAAGTTTGCAGACGATACGAAGGTTGGCAGGATTGTTAATGACAGTACACTGCTGCAACAGGATCTAGAAAAGTTGAGCAGATGGGCTGAGAGGTGGCAAATGAAGTTTAACATTGATAAATGTAAAGTACTACATATGGGAAGCAGTAATCAGAGAGTAACGTATCAACTCTGTGGTACCACACTGACAGTGGTAGAGAATGAAAAGGACCTGGGGGTAATTGTGCAGGCAGATATGAAATTTTCTGAGCAGTGCAGACAGTCTGAAAGAGTAGCTCATGGTGTCTTGTCAATGATATACAGGAAATTTTCTGCAGGGATAAGGAGGTGATTATCTCCTTGTATAAGGCAATGGTCAGGCCACACCTTGAGTACTGTATATACACTACGTTATATTCCTTTGCAATGTCCATTTTACTCTGATCCATCCTATCAGCCTCTTTTATAATTTTTAGTTTAATTTCCAGGCTTAATTCTGTCCATTTACGTTTTGTCACCATAACACTGCTAGATAAGGTGCCTCCGTAGCCAGGTGGGCAGGAGCAGCAGTGCGTCGTAGCACACACTTCTTGATTAGACCAGGGTTCGAGCCCATGACCACTGCATATCCCCGGAGCAATATGGCCTTAGCTGCTAATGCTCCTAAAATCCAAAACAACAACAACTGCTAGATAAGATTTAATATAAACAAATTTTAAATTAATATAATGACAAGTTCCAAAAAAGATATCAGCTCAGATAAAATGGCACAAAAAAATAGATTAGTGTATACTGTAGCAAAAGACACTTTGAACTGGTGTAACAATTGCAACTGACCTTAATCCCATAGAGAGTGGGGGAGTGTATATAAACGATTTAGAAAAACCATTTTTATTCCTTTGTTAATTTAACAGCTCATCCTTCAGAAAGATGTTTTGCAGAGTGAACTTATGTTGTAGATACCATAAACTGATTTTGTTTACACAAAAGTAATTTTAACAAGTCAGTGCCATCCTTTGGAAAGTAGGGCACCATAATAGGGGCAATAATCAGACAGCTGTACCAAGATTTGTATTAAACGTACAAAATAAAAATATTTCTCACAGGGTGAAAACAAACTTATTAATACATGTCAACTGAATTTTGTAATAAACGAATATATGTACATAGAAAAACCTATCCTTTCACTGAAATTAGTCAACTAATTAATTAACTGAAATTAGTTCAGTTAATTAAAATATAAAATCAGTTTTATTACAGCTGAAAGTGTGCAAATGAAGACTTCATATATTTCTATCATCGTAATTTTCTCAAGTTTTTTTTTCCCCTCAGTTTTATTTTTTAATATAAGTGGACAGTGATTATAAAAAAAGGTTTGTGATGTGACTGATAATTAAATATAAAAATGTTATATATTTGCAAATACAGTATTATAAAATTAATAAATGATGATAATTTCAGATGGTGACATATGTCAAAGTGTTGCAAGTTATCCTTCCTCTTACCCTCAAAAAAGAGACTGGGACAAAATTGTTGTTGATATCAAAAAAGAGGAAGCTGATGAAAAGCTTGAAGGAGAAGCAGCATTAAACCAGCTGTTTCAGAAGATTTATTCTGAGGGCTCAGATGAAGTTAAAAGGGCAATGAACAAATCTTATGTGAGTAATATCTTTTTTGTTCTTTTAAAAAAAAAAAAAAAATCCCCATTCCCAGGAACACACACTGCCCTGATGGAACAGATTCATAAGATAATTTATAGAATACATTATAAATTTACATCAAATACAAAGCAGCTATAAAAGAATGTAATATATAAAGACATTCAATTTTAATTAATTGAGGTACAGGTCAACCATCACTAATCCGGCAGCGTTAGGACCTGTGGGGTGCCGGATTACTGAGTTTGCCGGATCATCGGTGGTTATTTTAGCACATAGATTTTACCCAACAGCTCACCACTACCTTCTACCTTTAACATGTTGACTGCCAAGCTAGTTTAAGACAAAAATTACCCAGGGGCCAAAAAATATTTAGGAAATAATTTGGTTAGTAATTCTAAAATAAATATTGTACTATCAGTGTTGTTTTTTTCGCTTAAAATATGTCTTTTATGTCGCATATATGTGGCCACACGTGTTGGTTACTTTATTTCTTGAAAAGCCATGTCGGCCACATGTGTGTGATGCTATTACGGCATACATATGAAGGTCGTTTATGATTAGTTTATTGCACTTGCGGCAAGCCCTGCAATAAAACTAATTACTATAAAATAAACTCTCAAATGTTGCAATGCGTTTGTCAGTATTGTTAGAGATTTTGTGAAAACAAGTTCGTTAGCACGCTGTATTATCCATCATATTGTGTTGTATTTTTCTGCAAGTTTGTATTAAGTGTGTTGTAAAGGGAAAAAAAAAAAAAAAAATCTAAAACGCAATGGCTAAAAGAAGATTACTAAGATAAGAGGAACTGAGAGAAATTGCTGGAATTTACAATTAAGCAGAGTTAAACTTCTCACAGACACACTGCTGTCGAGTTTTTCAGAAGTTCAACTTTATCTGTAATGGACAATGTACGGTGTTTGTGCGTTACACCACGAGAGGCTCTTCCTTTATACATTGGAACTATGGCTGGGGCTAAATGTGAGAAGGTTATAATAATAAATGCAGAAAAACAAGTGGGAATGGCTTGCCAGTGTTTAAGAGTTCGTGCCAACAGCTGATGCTGCAACCAACGCCACCAAAACAGTAGTGGCAGATTGGTGCGCTGAACCGGGAAATTTGAAATTACGTTTGCAGAAATTATGTCCGAATTAGCGGTGGAATCGGATTACCGATGGCCGGATTAGTGATGGTCGACCTGTATTAATAACAAGTTAGATGCTGTACTCATTACATAGGATGTCATGCTAAAATAAAAAAAAATATATGTACAGGGTGATTCACTACCAGTGCGACCAACTTGCAGGAGGTGTAGGGGGCACAAAGACAAATCGGAATCACATAGCATTGCAGGGTCCAAAATGCCTTCGTCATGCAGTAGAGGACGTTGAATGGGAGGTTGCGTGAATAGCGATCCTGCTGGAAGTCAGCATTTGCGAACCGTTTCTGTTGAAGAAACCAAGTAGCAAAAGTCCTCCGGAGTGGATAATCCGCAGGCTCCAATGATTGGATGCGTTGCAGATGGTATGAACTCATTTGGTTTGTTGACAGTATTCTCCATACAGTAGATTGGGAAATACCCAATCGTTGGCCTATCGCTTGAGTACTTGTACTCGGATTGCCTTCTGCAAGACGTAGGACATTCTCCTCATTGTCTGGCGTCCTCGTCGTTCGCTCTCGATTCATGGTACCTCTCGTGAAACAACCAGTTTCACGTAACCTTCTGTGTACATGTGCAAAAATCGTATGATGGGGAGCACGCCTGTGCAGGAAACATTCTTGGTACAAGCGCAGAGCGGCACGCCCGTTACAGTCCGCAGCTCCATACGCAAGGCGCACGTCGGCCAGTTCAACGTTTGAATACTCGTCCATCCTACTCCCTCGGGAACTGGTTCGCAAATGCTGACTTCCAGTGGGATCGCTGTTCACGCGACCTCCCGTTCAATGTCCTCTACTGCATGACGAAGGCATTTTGGATCCTGCAATGCTATGTGATTCCGATTTGTCTTTGTGCCCCCTACACCTCCTGCAAGTTGGTTGCACTGGTAGTGAATCACCCTGTATATACAGGCAGTTCTCGCTTTATGAGGGGTTTTTTCCCCCCCCCTCAAGTATCAACAAAATTGAAAATATGAACATTAATTGCAAAAAATGAATGTTTAAACACTCATAGATACCACATTTCGAACCCATGTGCGCGTAGCTATACAATACAGTGTACCCTTTACGATATTAATCTGTTGCCATCGTATTGCAAAAATATCGTAATGTATACCCAATAACACTGCTTTTTGGTAATTCATTCCACAACCTCTAAGTTCAAATTTTTACTATATAACTCCCTAAAGGTAGTTTTTTATAGTGTAAATTGTATTAGTTACCAATTCAAATCATTAAACGCACTACACTTTCATCGTTATCATATGTTATTAGAACCAACTCTGAGTGGCTTTGTGATATGTTTCTAAAGCAAGTCTCTGGAAGTCATGACCATAAAACAATTTGCACTTTCTGGTTTGTTGGGCTTTTCTTTTACTGCAGGCAATTACAAGTGGGTAGTAAACTCTGTTTTGCATTTGGGAAAATACCGATAGCTGGAATTGTGGGTTTTCATGTTATTATGGTGAAATGTGTTTGCCCTTTACTGGAATCTTCAGTTGTATAAAAAAAATAAATAAATTTTCAGAATCTTCTCTTCATTCTTTTTTTTTTTTAAGCTTCGTAAACTTGTTACTCCATAAAAATCGTGTTAGTTGCAGTTAGTCCGTTCCGCTAAAAAATGCTTATGGATGCTATTGAAATTTATAAAGAAAAGAGAGGATTATCTTGGAAATAAATGCCTCTTGAAGCATTTCTGAAGAAGACTACTCCTTGTACAACAAACAGAGTGCCGAGCCAATAATGAGTGATCAATGAGTGTGCATTTAGTCGATGATGATGAAGCATAAACATTCTTTAACATTTGTAAGTCATAAATAATTTCTTTAATATTATAATTTGCTTAATTTTTACAGGCTAAGTTTTCATTTCTTTCGATAAATCAATCATTGTTTAAACACACTAATTAGCTAGCTAATTTCATTGTTGAGAATGTAACATCTATTTTTAACATTATGTATATGAGAAATAAATTCCAGCTTTACGATTTTTCGTTTTATTCTTCGTTTTAGGAATGAATTAACTTGTAAAGTCGGGAACTGCCTGTATGTTAAAAATCAGTTGTCTCAGGGGAAAAGAAAACCCCAATGAGCGGTTTTCCTTTCGTAAATTAAATATTAAGGAATAAGATGTCATTGGTTAGGATTGGACTTTGGAGGGCCATAAACCATTGTAATACCCATGATTTTTGCCCACCCTTCCCCCCCCAAAAAAATTTTTGCCCACCTTGAGAACCCCTGGTTTAAGTTTACACCTTGGATCGTCAATCCTTGTGATCTCCAAAAAAAAGATTATATTTCAGCCATTGGTTGCTAACCAGTAAAGAGCCAGTGGATGTCCTTATATATAATCTAACCTGATAGTAATGAATCAGATAAATTTAAGTAAAAAGTTTGTGATGGCCACCACCCTGTATAGATTAAATAAGCAAACAAACAAAATGCAAATTTAAACATTGATGTTGTCAATCAACAGATCTAAACCAAATGTCAATAGCCAAATTAACATCTTGTTTCCTCCCCAGTACAAAATCTGTCTTGGAGCCATCAGAATGCAATTTCAAGTGATACTACCATATGAGAAGGCTGCGTAGCCAAGTGGTCAGGAGTGGGAGTACAGTAGGACACTCTTTGAGTAGACCGGTGTTCAAACCCCTGCTGCAGTGCGAAGCACACGCTTCTTGATTAGACCAGGGTTCGAACCTGTGACCACCACATACGGAGGATGCGGAAAGGTCAGGGAATGACCACCGCATGTACCCGGAGCAATATGGCCTTAGTTGCTAATGCTCCTAAAACCAAATAACAACAAGCCCCTGCTGCTAAATACAGTCAATTTGCCAATCTGCACTGGGCTGGCATGGCAGATTGATTTATTTCCCCTCAACATGAATCATTGAAGAGGCTTCTATACTGCAGTGGGTTGATAATGGCTGCAGTTTACTTTCTTTTCTTTTTTTTTTTTTACCATATGATCACATTCACTAAATGCTTGGAGGCCATTGATGGAGAAAAAAGCCCACTTTAAGGGAATTTTGAAAACCCTTAAATGTCGAGAATGCAATAGACAACATTACAATCACCTGTGCAAATTCTACATGAAGGAATCAATGGCTTCCTTCATGTAGAAAGAATCCACAGCGTTGGGAGAGTCTGAATTCTTCAGGGAGAGACAGGACAGGACTTTTCAGCTGGGTAATTGGTTAAATTTGGAATTAGCCTTGTGGAGTAAAATTTATGGTTGTTTCTTCTGGAAAGTAAAACACTCAAGACCTAGTTCAGTTTGGTAGATTCAAGGTAACTCAAAGGAGTTAGTTGCCTGATGGAGAAGAAGAAAGTAAGAACTTCAACACGGATCGATCTCAAGAATTGGGAAATGGTGAAGGAGCTTTTAGGTGAGTACCCAAATGCAGAGAGATCTTTCTCATTGCAACAGAGATTGGTTTCTACCAGTTTTAAATTGCTATAAGGAAATCCTGAATAAGGAAAACTATAATGCAGGAAATCCACAAGATTCAACCTCTCGATTTTAAATTGACACTGACAGTACTCTGCTGCAAGAGGATCTAGACAAGTTGTGCAGGTGAAGTTTAACATTGAAGTTTAACATGGCATTAATATTTAACATGGAAACTGAAGTTTAACATTAAACTTCAGTTTCAAGTTTCATATGGGCAGCAGTAACCCCAGAGTAACATTAACTATGTGGTTTTACACTGACAGTGGTAGAGAATGAAAAGGACCTGGGAATAATTGTGCAGGCAGATATGAAGTTTTCTGAGCAGTGCTGACGGTCTGCAAGAGTAGCTCTTGTAGGTAGTAGATGACTTCCATCAACCGATGAAATACCACCACTTTGCTTATTGGAGGCTTGAAGTGGTGAAACTCATGTTTAGCCTCTAGAGCAAAGTTTCCGGCATCCCCCTCCCCCCATACTTCTCCTTCAACCCATGCACGGTACTAAGTACTATAGGTTTTGATACCTTTCGTGTTTGGGGTTTTCATAAAAAAAAAAAAAAAAAAAAAGCTGTGGTGTCAGTGATGTACAGGAATTTTCCTAGCAGGGATAAGGAGGCGATTTATCCCCTTGTATAAGGCAATGGTCAGGGGACACCTTGAGTACTGTATACAGCTCTGGAGGCCTCGTTTTAAGAAGGATGTAGAGCTTCTGGAATGAGTGCAGAGAATGGCAACAAGATTAGTGAATGGAACAAAGGGTTGCTCTTAGGAAGAAAGGCTTCAGTTTTGCAAATTAGTGTCTGGAGACTAGGCACCTGCGAGGTGATCTGATTGAGGTGTATAAAACCTTGAATGGCTTGAGCATGTTCAGTGCTAATGGGATTCTTCCTCTTGCTCAGAATAATTGCCTGTGGGCAAATCAAATTGAAGAAAGACAGTTGCAGGATAGATGTGTGGAAGTTTGCCTTTAGCCAGCAGGTGGTTGATTGCTGGAACAAACCTTCATCTGTCGTTGTAGAAGTTGATAGCTTAAATAGATTCAGGGCAGAACTAGACAAACATTTGGAGCGAGTGAATGGGTGAAATGAGAAGGGGATTTTTTTTTTTTTTGCTGATGCTATATAAGCGTGCTTTCTTGCATCATGTGACTATGCTAATTCCTGGTATATAAATTGAGACTGATTCACAGTTCAAGGAGTAAATTGATATGCACATTGTATGTTTAAATCAATAAAATTCTTGTTAAATTACTTTTATTTTTCTCCAAAAAAAACTAGTTTAGTGCTCTTATTTGACTTCCTTATCCATCTTGCTTCTGTGTAGCCAATTAAATGAATATACACAGCCCCTAGTACTGTGAATATTATTGTATTTTATCTTTACATGAAAGCAGATTCTGTTTTACGTAAAATTGGAAATTATTGAAACGGACACAAATACTGTTTTATAAGTCTTCACTATATTCTGATAAAAAGTAAAATATTCCTTTTTCAGATGGAATCTGGTGGCACAGTGCTTAGTACCAACTGGCAAGAAGTTTCAACTAAGAATGTAGAAATAAAACCACCTGATGGCATGGAGTGGAAGAAGTGGGAAAAATAGTGCATGTACTCTTAGAAACTATGAAATTACAAGCTACTAAATTTCGAAGTGTTCATAAGTTTTCTTGTTTGAATGAAAAGGGAAAAATCATCCGAAAAATAGAAACATCCTAATTACTTCTGCAAGTGCACTGTTCGATATACAAAATTAATGATTGAGTGGAATCTATTTCCATGTTTCATATATTTTTTTATACATTAAAATTTTCAGAATTATTCTTAGGCTTATAATATATTGTATTTTTAAATTATTGCTTTTTTTTTTCTTTTTAATTTAAGCTGCTTAAGCACTTACTCCAGTAATTTTTATTTTTAATTACCTAGAGGGTTCCCTACATTTTACTTTCCTTAATTTCCATATTTTGCATAAAAATCAGATTGGCTTGTGAAATTGAGATTCAAATTCATCCACAGTTACAAGTGAAGAAAAACCAGAATCTTGATGCTTTCTATTAATATTTCTTTGCAAAGTAAACTGAGTATCAAAGTCTAATTGCATATTTTCATTTGCCAATAACATAGGATATCACATAAATAAACTCCAACATAAGATATACTCTACATATTTAAATAAGCAATTAACATATTTGCGTTAAAGAAAGTTTAAACAAATTAAAGCTAAGACTGTTTTTCAGTTCTGCAGTGCTAGGATAACTGAGTGTTATTTTGATAACAAAATATGAAGAAAGAAATTAAATGAACTGTTGTTGCACTGAGAAATTAATAATTACCTTATAAATATTTTGTTAATATCCCTATTTTAGCATACTGTTTGTATGATAATAATTAATGTTTCACTGTGCAACACTTTAAACTATACATAAATACTGTATATATTTTAATATTCTTGTTTACATTTTGTGAAATACTGCATTGGTTATGTTATTATTACAGAATTGGAGGAAATAACATATTAATGTGAATACATATTCATTGTTTATCTAAATGGATATTACATGGGCTATCATTTTATTTATGTAATACATCATCTTAGGAGTGTATGCCAAAAAAGCAAAGTTGGAAGAGACTAGACCTTGATATTCAAGATGCATCCTCTACAGTTCCATAATCGGATGGAAGTTTAGTAATTAAGAATAAATGCCCTGAAAAAATAATTTCTGGGGATTTCTCTTTATTGCAATTAAAAAACTTTTTTTTTTTTTCCAAAATTAAGTTATTTTCTGTGTTAATTCTCTAAGAGAACACATCTCAAAATCTGACTAAGCAGCTATCACAATATATAGGGGGGAAAAAAATTGTTTTTACTGTATTATAAAATGTTTTCAAGTGGAAAGAAATTTACTAACATGATGATTGTTATTTTACTTAATTTAATTTGTTCTGAAAGTTATAATAAATAAATAAAAACTTGCATATTGCTTAGCATTTCTTTAAACATTATAAAATACAAATTTGTATATGAATTTGGTTAACTATTATAGATATATGATTAGCATCTTATGAATGGGAGTGGGGATAATTAAAACCACTTTCATTGCTCTCTTAATTTATTTTATTAATTCCTGATCACAATAAATAAATTAATATTATGCGGTACATTATGCATTTAAAAAAATACTCAGGTTGTTTTCGTTCATAATCACATAATTCTTATAATAATCTCTCACTTATTCTCAATTTTAAAAAAAAGTTAATTCTTTTTGATACTTGTTTATAACTTCCCTTCTCTCTCTCTCTCTCTCTCTCTCCCCCTCCTGTGTTTTCAAGCTCATATGGTATAATTAAGAGCAGACTAAGTGATGACATAAAGCACTGAGATACCACATTATTTTTTACATAATCTCCCTTATTGACACACTTCTGGCCATCCTTTCTACAAATCTTTAATCCCATCCTCATAAAGTTTTGTTCAAGTCCTACAGAAAGTCATTGACAGAAGTTGTAACACTTGAATCTTTTGAAAATAAGTCCCAAACAAATGTTAAATAAGCAGGTGTTAATGAAGTTTAAACTTACAATTGTTCCCATGGTAACTACAAATCAGTGTGCTAATGCATTTTCCTGGTGAAGGAAGGCTCCATTCTGCTTAGCCTTAAAATTATTGTGCAACTTGAGCAAATGTAAAAAATATTCTCCTGTAATGATCTAATTAATCTAATAGCAGCAAACCCTTAGAACCACTGCACCTCCGTAGCCAGGTGGGAAGGAGCAGCAGTGTGTAGCACACTCTTCTTGATTAGACCGGGGTTCAAGCCCATCACCACCAAATACAGAGGATGCAGAAAGGTCAGGGAATGACCACCGCATATCCCCGGAGCAATATGGCCTTAGTTGTTAATGCTCCTAAAAACCAAACAACAAACAAACCTTAGAACCACAGATTACTGCCATCTTATCAGCTTGAAAGAATAGACTTAGAATAACAGCAAGATGAAATGTGCTTTCATTGCATATTGCTCTTTTCCTTTCCATTTGTAAATAGTGGACCCAAGTCTCTCGTCTGGTGTCACAAATCTAATCAATATTTTGGATCTGCCTCTAAACTAAAGGTGTTGTATTGAGAATGTTCAGCTATTTTTGATAAAGTGTCAAGAGGTGTGGAGATATGACACAGATTTTCTTCATTCTTAGGACACTATCAGAATGTATTGTACTTTTTGGTGTGACATCTTAATGATAGTGGGTGGGCAGCTTGCTATCATCATTGCATTTCATGAATCTAGTTGGTAGTTTGAGTTATGGTAGGAGGTCAAGGCTAACCCTGCCATAATGTAATTCAGATAACTACTCCATTGCTATGTTCTGATATGTCTTTGGATGTCAGCTCTTTCTTATGAAGACATTCAGTGTGACTGCACAATTCCAGATTTATTAGAAGTGGTGAGGCATGAAACATCTGTATTAGGCAGTTGTTACTAACTAGTATATTGGAAAAATTGCAAACATATCTGATAATTTTGAACTTAATTCAAAATGTCAATGGTATCAAAACAAGCCTTTTACATTGCAGTTCAGCACTGAGCATATAGAAACCATTTGTCAAAAAACATAGCTGTTCAGTCATACATGTTTTTAACTTGCTCTTCAAGTTGCCAAACTGGCTTCTGGAAGTCTTTACTAAAACCTTTGAGCTAGCATTGAAAATGTTACATTTAAAACCATAAAAGTCCAAACTTTTTAAAAAGAAATGCTTAAAGTATTATTGCTTTAGTTGTATAGTCAGTTGTTGCTCTACTCAGAAAACCTTCCTGTGCTTTTCAAAATAACAGCCATGAAAAAGTTTATGGAGTATTGTCTTCTAAGCCTTACTATACTTTAAAATTTATATGCCTTATAGTTAGAATGATAGTATCTGTCTCATATGATAAGGCAAAACCATTGAAATGCATCATGGAGTTTGATTTCAATTGAGTGGTCAGTCATATCAAAGCAGAGTTTATTGATAGCAGGAAGCTGTAGCCAAATTTCCTGTGATCATAATATAATTTAAAGTTGCTACTATGCAGTTTATATGAACAAAATCCTAGTATTCTGGGCACTTGGTGGATATACATCTAAATACATTTAGAACATTATGACAACTACTGAGTACTCTTTTAACAGTTATAAGGTGTCAGAGATCCTGGACTTAATAAGAAAAGCTGAATTATTACAAAATAGTTCAGCTTTTCTTATTTTATCTTATCTTTATTATTTTTTCTTTTTTTATTATCTTCTTATCTTATTTTATTTTTATTCTTTACTGAGGTGAATGATATGCTCAATAGTTGTAGTGGCAGTGTTGCATCACTGCTCCATTAAAATATTGCACAATCTTTAAACAGTTTTGCATTTTACTGCCAAGAGCTCTCTACAATATAAAGCTTCAAAGGTTTGGCAAGAGTTAAGTACTAATGGTGCCCAGATTTATGAGGTTGAGATTTTTTTTATATGCTTCACAGATATTCTTTTTATAGGAATAGTTAGCCAGGAAGAATAAGTAATAAACAGTTTAGACTGAGCAGTTTAATCTAAAGTTAAACATAAAAATGTGAATATAGATGTGAAATTACTACCTTACTCAATTTTTTAACATATTTTACACACTTCTGTAGTAACAGGGCTCACAATGATGAGTTTGACAACCTTAGAAAATAAGCTATTCTCCGGGTTGACAAAAGGTCAACCTAGAGAGTATGGTTGACAAAACTTGTTAGCAGAAAGTTACATTTGCAAACTAAGTATGGGGTATTTACCACTTGTAAAAAATCATGTTAGTTTTAATTTTTCCCTGATCATATTTGTGAGAACTGCAACTTCTCTAGTAGGAAATGTTTGATAGATGAGGTAAACTATATAGGCTAACAAGGTTATTGTATTAGGTTTGCCATTCCACACTGAATTGTACTAGCTCTCACCAGTGTATTAAAATGATAGGCCTTCATAACCATAATTATTTTTTTTTTTTTATTATTTATTTTTTTTTTTCCCCAAGTTCAGAAAATATTTTGATTTTTTTTTTGAAATATCAAATTTAGTTTTGGATGCCAGGGCTGCCAGCCACCCTGATTTCAGGAACTCCCATCTAGGCTCTCAATTTTTTGATATTCTTTCATCCACCACTGAAATTTGTTTTTCTCCAGAATTTTTATAAAGGAAATTGCAATTGTGTGATTTTATATGCTGTGCTTTTTTTTTTTTTCTTTCTTTTTAATACAGTTATATACAAATTTCTGTATATTTATTCTTAATGTTGGAAAGTAGGTAAAGATGCATGAAACTTTCTTTTCTAATAACAGAATTGCAGTCTTAAGCAGAAATATTACATCCTCAGTGGTAGTAGTGGCATTTGATGCAAGAAAGCAAGTGTATGGTGCTGTGCACAAGTTAGATATGCAGTGCCAGTTGCCACCATGACTGATACATACAGCAGTAAAAACAATATTAGGAATACCCCTCATTAAATACATATATAATAATCTTAAGAAATTTGCAGTCAAATATTACAAAATTCTGAATATGCATCATCGAAGAACAAATAACATATACTTACTAGATCAGCATTTTCCAAACTATGTTCCACGGAACACTGGTGTTCCGTGAGATGTGAACAAGTGTTCCGTAAAAAAATCGTAATTAATAATTAAAAAAACAAAAAATAAATTTTGCATATTTGTAGCATACACCACTTTTGTATCATTATTTTTAACATATTTTTTTTCAGTTATTAATATACTGGCATAAACTAGTAATCAAATAGACTGCGGAACACTTTATTTTGGTGGGCTTTTGCATAGAGAAGTATGCGTAAAGGTAATGTTACCTATGAAAAAGTAGCAATGTAATGATCTAATATGCGATTTAGCCTGGAGTACAAGGGTTGAAGGAGAGGGACCAGCGAACCGATATCATAACTAAACTCTTCCTTGTATAAATTTTTTTTGATAATTATCAGTATTTCAAAGTGCAGTTGGACCTATCTTTAACAAACTTCCATATAGCGAAATTTTCTATATAGCAAACTTTTTTTCTTTTTTTTTTTTTTAGTTCCCCTTGGTTATTACATTGAAAATAGTTTCCCTATAATGAACTGATTTTGAGAGACCTGGTTACGCATTGTTTGCACCTCTGGCCTTTAGGCAATAAAGCTGATGCTGTAGAAAGCACGAATTAAGAGCTTAAAGGGTTAAGCATTAATCTCTTTAAGTTTTAATAGCTAAAGGCTTTAATTCCACAAATTTAAGAGCTAAAACGTCTTACAATTTAATGGTGCCTGTAAAACCCTACAAGAGGAAACTGGCCAACCACAGTGTGGGATAGAAAAAGATGGAAGTTTAGGCCTTTGCCCAGCAGTGGGTCAGCAATGGCTAAAAAGAAGTAAAACTTATACAGTACTATACTGAGAAGTCCCGCTAGTCAGCTCTCCACAGCCATTGGCAAAGATTAAGGCATATTCCCGATGCGGGCATTGGCTCTGGTTAACCCATTTTCTCCTGTAAGCATCCTATTAGAGAATTAGGAGACAGTGATTTTCCTTTATCTTGGAAATTCATCTGTTTCGAAGAAATGAGAGCCACATTTTCACTAAATTTCATCTGTCTCTGTTTACATGGTAGCTACAAGGGTCCCTAATTTCAGCTTTGTTTTAACTGCCGTGCAAGTAACGTTACAGTGTCTAAGAGGAAATGTTGAAATTAGAAGTGCTTAATAATGTAGTTAGTGGCATTAAAAAAAAAAAAAAAAAAAAAAAAAAAAAAAAAGGAATTGCTTTAAAATTTGATGTCCCTGCCAGTAGTTTGTTAACCATTCTGACAAACCCTGTTTCGATCCTCAAACTGTTTGAGGAAAGGGGACCCACTCAGAAGTGTGTGATTTGCCTTTGGGAAGATGTAGATGAAGCAGTTTTTAAGTGGATGAATCAACATGCTGATATCAGAGCTATTAATAAAAGAAAAAGCTATGGAGTATAGTACGCATCTTTTCTGGGGCACAAAACATTCCAAGCCAGTTCTAGTTGGCTGGACAAATTTAGTGTCATGGCTTGAAAAAGTTTTCTGATGAAAGTGGAGTTGCAATCAAAGACTGTACTGATTGGAAAGAAACAGTTTTGAAAAAAAAAATTATGGAGGACTAAGAATCCAAAGACATTCAACATTGATAAAACATCTATTTTTTAAATGTTTGCCGAACAAGACACTGACTTTTAAAGGTAATAAATGTTTAGATGGTAAAAATAGTAAGGAGAGAATTACTCTTGGTTGCAAATATGGCTGGTAATGAAAAACTGAAGCTTTTGGTAATAGGCAAAAGTAAATAACCCTGATGTTTCAAAGGAGTAAAGTCGTTAGTTGGACTACAACAAAAAACCTTGAATGACAAGCGAAATTTTTGAGCAGTGGATTTTAAATTTCGATAGAAAGATGACAAAAGAAAACAAAAATCGCATTGATTGTCGACAACTGCCCTGCCCACCTTCACTCAGTAATATCGAAACTTAGAAGTGTGAAGCTTGTTTTCTTCCTTTTGCATAATTAGTCTTAACTGCAGCCAATGGACTAAGGCATTATCAATAATTTGAAAATGCACTACCAAAGATGCATACTGAAAAAAATTCTACTGAGAATAGAAACCAACCAACCTATAGATTATGTTATAGATTTGCAGATGTGTTTATCAGAGTTGGCGAAAGTGTGGAGTCAAGATGTGACGGAAACAACGATTAAGAATTGTTTTGCAAAAGCAGGTTTTGCTAAAATGCTAATTAACAGAGATGAGTGGGATGAACTACTAGAAGACATTGGGCAATCTTAGGAAGAGTTCCAAGCGAGGTTTGATCATTCCATTCATGCTAAAGGCCACTCCCTTGGCTGCAGCCTAGGGAGTGGCCTTTATGAATGGTGAGTGAGGTTTGATCAGCGGAGAATTCGTTCTTGACAAATTTTTAGGAGTTGATAATGATGTCATAGTAGCTGAATATCCAAGTGATGCCAACATTTTGGAGCATATTTAAAGAACTAGTGACAATGTCAATGATGAGTTGGATGAAAATGGGGGCAATATTAAACACCTTCCAAACAAATGTTGGCAGCATTTGAAACTTTGCATCAAGGCCTTCAATGGGAAGAAAAAGTAACAGAAAATATATCTGAGTGTTTAATAAAATTTAAACAAATGTAAACATTTTTATGAATGGTATACAGTAGAATCCAGTGTACAACAAAAAAAACCCAAATATTTTAAGACATGATTCTTAAAAGTGTACTAATAAATTGTAGGCATCATGTAAAGTAGTCATAGTCATTTCTTAATATGTATGTATTAATAAATTGTTTTAAAATGTTAGAAAATTTATTCATTCCCACTTCTTTCCCATCTTCTATATTTCTGAATTTTCAGTATTTTTCATTGTTGAAAAGGTCATATTTCTTTATAACGAATTTTTTCAAGGGAACGATCAATTTCATATATAGAGTTCAGACTATTATTAAAATAAATGACATTGGATTTGTGGTTGAAAAAGGCCTCCGTAGCCGAGTAGTCATGAGCGGGAGTGCAGTAGCACATGCTCTTTGAGTAGACTGGGGTTCAAGCCCCTGACTGATGAATACGGTCGATCTGCCAACCCGCACTGGACCAGCGTGGCAGATTATGGTCCATTTCCCTCAGCATGAATTGTTGAGGAGGCTTCGATCCTGCAGTGGGTTGATAATGGCTGCACTTTACCTTTTTGTGGTTGAAAAAAGGAACTTTAAAATGAGAAGCAAGTACTTCTTCTAGTATTGCAACTGTGGTCAATGAAAACAAACACGATATTGTCAAGCTTCAAAGTGAGGATTTCAATTCCTTCAAAAAACAGGAACCAAAAATCCAAAGTGAAAAAGCAGGAACCAACTAATAAAAGACCAAAATGAAAGTATGATGACAGTTATTTGAATTTTGCTTTACATGTTTTGTAAATAAAGATGCTCGTGGTGCACAGTGTATAGTATGTAATAAAATATTACCAAACAGTTCTTTGGCTCCCGCTCAATTTGTTTCGTAAGTGTTCCGTAAATATACTGTGAGATGAAAAATGTTCCACGACTAAAAGTTTGGGAAACTCTACACTAGATAATTAATACAACAATCGGTTTGGTGTTGTTTAGCCACATGCTGAAACAATGAAAAACTGTTTCCTTCAGAATTCAGTTTATATATAAATGACCCAGTATTGCACTCTTGGTCATTGTCTCCATGATTTTCCTTACCACTGAAGTCAGACTGACCAGACTGTAGTTACTTCACTTTTAAGAATCTTAATGAGTCAGAATACTGGGCACATGTCATCAATACTAGGAGCCTTAGTCGCTTTTAATCTCAAAAATCTTTCTAATAAGCAATCTGTTATTTCAATGTCCTTAATTTCATACTACCTAGCTTCACTCAATTTCTCATTGTGAAAGGTCTTGTACATGTTCAATTCATCTAAATCAGCTGGGTTATGTAAGACTCCCATGGCCATTACTCGAGGGTCCAAACTGATTTGTTCTCTTATTCATATAATCCCTTGTTCTCATTCTTTGCTCTTTGTTAACCAGTGATTTCTTGCTCAGTCTTTGCCTGCTTAACGTTTTTGCGGCATCATCAACTTTGTTACGTTTCCTTGCTCTGTACCTTTCTTATGCCATCTTTTTCTTCTCTATTAAACTGAGCAGCTCAGCATTCATCCATCTTGACATTTCCTTATGCTATATTTTCTTAATGGTTTATGTGCATTTGTAGCATCTGTGACTGTTGCTTTAAAGGTATTTCAAAGTTCTATGTACTCACTTTCCTTGTGCTAACTGCCCATCTGAGAGACCATGTAGAACCTTAAGATGTCAGTCTTCTTTCCTAAAATTAAAACACACTCCTTTGTGCCTTTAACAACTGGTACATCTCATCATCAAATTTAGAACTCGTGATCACTCCCTGCTAATGGTTCCTGTGCTATCAGCCCTATGATATCATCTGGTTAATGGGTAATGATCAGATCTAGAATATTCTTTACCCCAGTATTTTCCCTAACATGCTGGTATAAATAATCATCATCCACTCTAATATTAAAATTTTGTCCCCATGGTGAGTTTTCCTCCCGCTTGCTGTAATCAATAAGGGATAAATTGAAATTGCCCATAATAATACATTTACCATTTCTTGCTCTTTCTATTTGTGTTTAGATCTCTTGCCATTCCACTCTCATTTTACCTTTCTTCTCAGGTATCTCACACCATTCTGTGCTGGATATACAAGTTCTGAATCTGGGAAAGCCTTTGTCACACTTTGGCTGCTTTTTGTTAGAGTGGTGATAGTTGTTGCAAGAATATAACTGATTTTACCCTGCAGTACAGATCTCTTTGCCAAAGGTTGAAGGAGGCCTTGTGGAAAGAGGAAAGATTTTACACTATGCAGGGTCAATATAGCATAAAAAGATTTTGCGCTATATTGACCATTTTTTTTCCAAAAATGGTCAATAATTTAAAGGTGAAAAGTACAAACTAAAATAAGCAAAAAAGTTCCAATGGACATCAGGTTGCAAATGAACCATTTTCAAGATAATGTACATTTTCTGTTAAGATCTGCCACTGACTATGGGAGCACTCTGGGAGGGTAGTCTGTATTGCTAAGACCTTGTACAGCTGGATATGGTAGGGGTACAGTAATTGGCAATTTAAAATTTGCCACACACTGCTATGACTCAGTACACACTCTTGCAGAGCAACCCTCCTTGTCGAAATTACTGGATTTTGTTCTATTCTTTAACACTCTTTCCTCAACATCAGGTGTTATGCTTCTGGGCCTAACTGCTCGTATTCCATGTGCAAAGTGCCCATGTTCTCTAAGGCTTGTATCCTGATGAAGAATGTGTGCCTGTTGAGCTGCCTTCTGTGGGGAAATGCTTCTTGGTACAAACATGCAATCTCGAGTGCACTGCCGTTGGCTTTACCATACGTGAAGTGCATGTCTGCATACTCTTTGTTGCTGTAACCTCTTTTCATGTTGACTATCCTATGACAAATACTAGTATGCCTGCTACATCTCAGAGCATTGGGAAAGGGAGAGAATGAACATAACATAACCTAAACAAACAAGTCAGTGGTGGATCCCAACTAGATTTCCAATAAAAGACCATTAGAAAAGGCAGAGAATGAGCATAACATAATCTAACCTCAACAAACAAGTCAGTGGTGGATCCCAACTAGATTTCCAGTATCTCGAAAATGATTCACTTAAGGACCCATGTTTACTAGGCTTTTTTGCATATTGTAGTCTGTGCAGTTCACCTTTAAGTTATTGACCATCACTTTTGAAACACCCTGTATATATGAACTCCGTGTAGCTGTGGATAACGCCACGTGAGGGCTCTTTTCAGTGAGTACTCGTTGAAAGGAGCCTTTCACTGCTTTAGCTGTCTTCCCCCAGTGATGATATACTGTTATTGACAGATAGTGGGACTATATTGGAGTTTTATAATGCTACTTTGTTCAGATTTAATAAACTGCATCATTTATGAGAACCTATGCAGAACTTACTGATTGTCCCTCATAGATTAATAAATATTTTTAAAATCATAAGTGATGGAATTTGTTCTCTATTTTTAGAAATTATAGTTCTCTTTATTTTAATTCTATATTTTTCTAATATTTCCCAATGGAGGAGTGATCAAAATTTCATATACATATAATGGACAGAGAAACAAAGACTACAGAAAAATCAACATTTTGATTTCTAGTTTTATTGAATTAAAATATATTCAAGGTTTGAAACATAACCATGTTCCCCCAGTTTATGGGGTATGCATTCCACACTTTTATATAGAAATGTGTTTCTGCCCTTAACAAGTTAAGTAAACAGTATTTTCACTTTTAGAATATTATGGAAGAGTTAAATTGTACAGAATATAAATTAAATTTTTTAATAATTTTAAATAAAAAAATTTAAATTCTTGTTTATAATATTTTTTTAAAAAAGCATTATCATACAATGTTGTTTTTTCTTTTGGTTTTACATTCTTAAAAATTCACTAAAAAAATTAACTGAAAAATTAGAGGTCATAATCCCACTGTATAAGACCACATTTGAAATACTATAATCATGTATGGAGACCTCATCTGAAAAAAAGACATTGAGCTTATTGAAAGAGTCCAAAGACAGGCAACCTGCATGGGGAAATCGGCAAAAAGGGCGACCATACGAGGAAAGACTCTGGTTATGTAGTAGTAGTAGTACCATGTGATGCAAGGAAGCAAGCTTATGTGGCATCAGACCAAAAGAAAAAATCCATTCCCTCTAAATGTTTGTCAAGTTCCTCCTTGAATTTATTTTAGCTATCAACTTCCACAACAAAGATGGAACTTTGTTCCAGCAATCAACTACCTGCTGGCTAAAAGCAAATTTCCACACATTTATTCTATAACTGACTTTCCTCAATTTGAATTTATGCCACCTCAGGTTCGTAATCTGAGCAAGAGGAAGAATACTATCAGAACGGAGGATGCTCAACCCATTCAAGGCCTTATACACCTCTCAGGTGCCTGGTATCCAGACACTGCAATTTGCAGAACTGAGCCATTCTTGATAAGGCCACCCTTTTGTTCTCCTCACCAATCTCTTTCCCTTCTCTGTACTCGTTCCAGCAGCTCTGCATCCTTCCTAAATGTACACCTTGAGTACTGCATACAGACCTGTATGCAGTACTCAAGGTGTGGCCTGACCATTGCCTTATACAAAAGGATAATCACCTCCTTTTCCCTACTAGCAAAATTCCTGTATATCATTAACAATACCCCATGACCTGCTCTGGCAGCCTGTCTGCACTGCTCAGAAAATTTCATATCTAACTGCACAATTACTCAGGTCTTTTTCATTTTTTACCACCCTGTGTGGGCGCCTCCGTAGCCAGGCGGGCAGGAGCAGCAGTGCATAGCACATGCTTCTTGATCCGACCGGGGTTCGAGCCCATAACCACCAAATACGGAGGATGCGGAAAGGTTGGGGAATGACCACCGCATATCCCCTAGCAATATGGCCTTAGTTGCTAATACTCCTAAAAACCAAATAACAAACCACCCTGTGTAGTACCATATAGTTGGTACGTTTCTCTCGGGTTACTTCTACCCATGTGCAGTACTTTGCATTTGTCAATGTTAAACTTCAGTTGCCACTTCTCAGCCCATTTGCCCAACTATTCTAGATCCTGTTGCAGTTTCCTTGACAGTAACGTTGCCGTTACTGTTATGCAGAAAGTTTGCTTCCTTGAATCATTTGGCCTTGCTTGTACTAACTGTTATGTAGTTATTAATTATTTTTGTCTATGCTGCTATACTTTAAAACTAACAACATTTTCAAATAGAATTACTTAGTATGAATCAGAGCTGTAATACTCAATATGTTCTACGTTGATAATAATATTAGTAAATTAATAAGAGGAGTTTACCTCAATATAGTACGTGGAACACTTCCGTATGATACCCTCCAGAAATTAAAACGGAAAAAACGAAAAAATCGGCAACTTACCGGTCCATTAAAGTAAAATATAAATAAAGTAAAATATAAATAATTAAATAATCAATTTAACACAATTCAAAATCAATTCAAAACAATTAAAATTCAAATTAACGCAATTAAAAGAATAACGAAAATATTCAAAACGATCTTCCTTCCTGAAGCTGACAATGCTTTTCGACCGACTGTCGTGATCACAGGAATGAAAATCCTCTTTTCATTCCTGTGATCACGACAGTCGGTCGAAAAGCATTGTCAGCTTCAGGAAGGAAGATCGTTTTGAATATTTTCGTTATTCTTTTAATTGCGTTAATTTGAATTTTAATTGTTTTGAATTGATTTTGAATTGTGTTAAATTGATTATTTAATTATTTATATTTTACTTTATTTATATTTTACTTTAATGGACCGGTAAGTTGCCGATTTTTTCGTTTTTTCCGTTTTAATTTCTGGAGGGTATCATACGGAAGTGTTCCACGTACTATATTGAGGTAAACTCCTCTTATTAATTTACTAAAATAGAATTACTGTATATGAGTTGGCAAGAGCCTTTCTTGTTCATATAGCTAAGAGCAAATTAAATTTGCTACAAAATGCATCAATCTCGTTTTGTGAAAAAAGTTATATATTGAAGTGCAAGACCAATACCCTTGGTCTTGCACTTCAAATAAACAGCACTGCTGCCTATCTGTTTATTCATGCCCCAGTTGGCATGCAATCCCCTCTAATAAGAAAACTGTAATCTCTGAAATGGCTAACTGGATTAATAGCATGCATTACAACATACACTGTGCTGCCCCTTTATTAGGTACACCCCTGCTGTGCACATAAATGGTTTGTCCCACAATGCTGTAAGTCACATGGCCACAGTTGTGGATATAAATGCAGCAGAACAACCTAGTATCACTTAAGCGTACAAACCGTAGCAAGAATGGGGAAAAGGAGTGAACTTCGAACGTGGCATGGTAGTAGGTGCAAGACGTGCTGGACAAAGCATCTCTGGAATGGCAGTTCTCCTGAACGTTTCATGCACCACAGTAATGGTGCAACGAACAGAAAACGTCCTCTCAGTGGCACTCCTGTGGAAGAAAATCGCTTGCTGATGAGAGGTCAGAGGAGGATGGCTAGAATTGTGCAAACAAACAGACGGGCCACAATGTCGCACATCACGTCAGAATACAACATTGGTGTTCAAAACAAAATATCGCAACGGACCACTAGTCACACTTTGTCACGAATGGGCTGCAACAGCCAATGGCCACATCACGTACCCTTGTTATCAATGAAAAACAAAAGAGCACACCTGTGGGCACAGCAACACCAGCACTGGACTATTGAGGATTGGAAAACAGTTGCTTGGTCTGACGAGTGGAAGTTCCTGGTGCATCGTGTTGATGGAAGGCTCAGAATTTGGCGAAAACAACATGAATCCATGGACCCGTAATGTCTGACAACTACTGTGCAAGGTGGTGGGGGCAGTGTTATGGTGTGGGGAATGTTTTCTTGGCACACATTGGGTCCATTGATACCCATAAATTCACGTCTGAATGCAACATCGTTGCTGACCAAGGCATCCGTTCATGTTGACAGTTTATCCTCAGTCAGATGGTTACTTCCAGCAGGATAATGTACTGGTGCACAAAGCCCGAATCACTATGGAATGGTTCCAGGAACATGACAATGACTTTCCTTTGCTGCAGTGGCCCGCTCAGTCCCTGAATCTCAATCCTATTGAACATCTTTGGGATGAGCTGGAAAGGGCTGTTCGCTGCAGGCCTACACCTCCGTCAAATCTCAAGGAACTGCATGACATGCTCATGTCTGCATGGTACTCCATTCCTGCCCAACATTTTCAGCATCTTGTTCAATCCATGCCTAGACGAATTCAGGCTGTTTTGAAGGCTAAAGGAGGCTCAACACGCTACTAGGTAGGTGTACCTAATAAAGTGGCAGCACAGTATACTTCAAGAGCAGCACTTTTTATTTGAAGTGCTGGACCAAAGCAACTTGTGACAACTGGCTTCAGTATTATCTGAGATTACATTTTGTAGAAAGCTTAGGTTGCTCTTAATTACACATCGATTGGCCAGTTTTTTTGGGTACACTGACTTTATTAGGTAGCAAGCAACACCTCTTTTAGACCTCAGGACAGTTTTGAGTCATCAGGTGGACTCCAGAAGGTGTCAAGTGTTCCACAGAAATGCTGGCTCACTGAACCTTGTAACTGGTTGATATTGGATGGCAGCATATCCCTACCACAAACAGCTTGTTCCACCTCATTCCAAATATGCCTACTCTGATTGAGTCCTAGGGATCAAACAGGCCATTGAGGTATGGTAAAGTCATCCTCGTGCTCCTCCAACTATTTCCAAATGATCTATGTTTTGTAATAGAGTGCATTTTCCTGGTAGAAGTAATATAGCATATGGATAAACTGTGAGCATGAAGGGATGCACCTGGTCAGAAACAATGTTCAAGTATGCTGTGGCATTCACATTGATCCACCAGTATGAAAGGACATATTTTGGCACAGGTATAAGGTATGTTCGTGTCAAGCAGCACCTGGGATTTCTCCCATCTCCGTGTGTGTTTCGCTGTATCGAGGACAGTACACTGTCAAGCCAGAGACTTGAAAGTGTGTGGGCCGTGTCTGTGCAATGTGATATGTTGTGCCCATTGTTTATCCGGCTTATTGGCTGCCAGGCCCCTAGTGGGGCCCAACGTTACCCATACCCTGCCACGTGGAGGCTAGCCGGGTGTATCACAACAAATTGCTCTGGCAGGTCCTGCCACCTAGTTTCCTGGGATTTCAGTGGCTAGGACCTAAAAAAAAAAATATGCATTTGACATTAGTGCTTAATGGGATTGCTTTTAGGAAATCGCTGGTTGGGGTTGAACGCTAAAGAGATATGTTAAAGGCCAAATAGGTCGGGCAAAATTTTGATGTTATTAAATTTAGACATGTGAGGCTATACGCTAGATAAAAACTAATAGTGTTAGTTGTCTTAGAGATTTACACGAAGCCAGTAGAATTTAGACGTTGATTAGAATTTGGCAGTATTGTTAAGGGTGTACTTGGTCGATTTAGTGAGAGGGGGGACTGAAGAGGGGGAAACCAGATAGAAGAATAGGGACGATAGAGTAGGCATCCCCAAAGAGGTCAGTGGAGACGAGCCCCACCAGGTGAAGTATGGGGGTAGGCAGGGAGGAGAGGAGACAGAGATCTGTCTCCGCCCTCCCCTGCCTGGGGATGGGGTTTTAAAGGGAACCAGGTTAGAGTATCCAGTTCAGATCGCCAATGGCGTGTTGGCAGCAAAGCCACAGAATATCTTCGTCGGTGTCATGTCCAAGGAGTGTCGAATCCAGGAAAGGCACAGTGTGAAAGGACATATTCTTTGATTTGTGTTGCTATGCCTAATCCTGCCATCAGAACAACTGAAACCAGAATTCATCAAACTAGTGTCACCAGGTGTTCCTGTGCCCAGTGTAGCTACAGATATACTGGGCATACAGGACCACTACTCTGGTGGTGTTCAACTGATGTCAGAATCACTACTTTTTTTTTTTAAGCTGACGAGTGGAACCTGGTGAAGATACCCCGTGGCAGGATCCGATCCAATGCACTGTGAAATCTGATACACCCCTTTGCACACGTCTGTTGAACTATTATCATTTAGCTGATTGTGGCCCATCTGTAAGAGTTTTATTCTTCTCATCCTCTGCAAGAGATGCTGACAGAGGATGATTCTTTTCATCCCATCAGCATCACTCACATTGATGCTCTAGGGAAGTGTGTATTTGCAATTTTAGTTTGCACTGTATTTGGCAATATACTTTACACTATATACACTGGTGTTCAAAGAAAGTGCATCACCCCCAAAAAAATTGTAATTGTTGTCCGAATACCGTAAGTATATTGCAATATTTCTTACAGACTGCATCAGCTGTTACTTTCAGCTATATAAGCACGCTCTGCAAGAGTTGCAATCATTCCTTGCTTGTGTCAGGATGGCGAGTTACGTGCAGTTGATGCCACAAAGAAAGAGTGCCATTGTTGCTTCACATGAGGAAGGATGTTCTTCCCATCATATTGCGTATAGAGCATCTTGTAGTCATTTGACAGTGAGTAGATTTCTTTCCAAACTCAAGAATACTGGTTCTGCTGATAGGAAAAAAGGAACCGGACCCAAACAAGTATCTATCTGTGCCAAAACAGAACTGCGTTTTGAAGCGCTTGTGCATTAAAAATCATAAAGCTTCGTTGTCTGAGCTGAAAAGTGAATGGCAAGAACATACAGGAGTGGCAGCAAGTGCAGTAACAGTCGGAAGACACTTCAAAAATGGACTCTGTTGTCCTAAGAAGAAGCCCCTCCTCACACAAAAAATGAAAAAGACCCGATTAATTTGGTGTAAGGAGCATGTCAAATGGACCCCCAGGCAGTGGAAGTCAATTATTTTCTCAGAGGAGAAGAAATTCAATCTGCATGGCTCTGATGGGAGACAAACGATTTGCCGTAGACATGGTTGAATACCATCCAGACTGTATGGTGTCTACAGTGAAATTCCCTACCAGCCAAATGATATGGGGGTGCATTTTGTATTGCGGAGTAGGTCACCTGCAGTTTATAAAAGTTTCTGTAAATTCCAATGGATACCTGGCTATATTGGAAGGCAAATTGCTGCCAACCATTAGAGACCATTTCAACCTGCCAAGTAACTGCATTTTTCAGGATGACTGCTCCTTGTCGTCGGGCGAAAAGTGAAAGTAGGCACTTCTGTAGTTACTTTAGCTTCATTTCTGCATTAGAGGTTCGACAGTAATGTGTTTTCATTTGCTACAGGTGAAAAAATGGCTAGAAGAACAGTCAGTCCATTACAACTCTTAGCTAGCCAGGAAGCAGCCCGGACCTGAATCCTATAGAGAACTGTTGGCATCGTGTGGAATCTGCAGTTGCCAGATAGAAATCAAAGACCCTTTGTGAACTTCAGGAAGCCATAATTCATGTTTGGAACCACAAACTATCACTTGATTATCTTCAAAAATTGATCTTGTCGATGCCTCGACAGTGTGCTGCTGTCATCAGGGCCAGAAGTGGTTCAACTAAATATTATTTTGCACCTGGTGAACTTTTCATTTTGTTTTCCATTTAAAATGATAAACTGAAGCAAATTGAGGGCTTCTGATAACATTTCAGCCATAATTGTTGTGTTTACCAACACTGTTGTATAAAGGTTGCAAATGCTCATTTTGAAATATTTTGAGAGCACCTGTCAAATATTACTTAGCTTTGCCTTAACTATTAATAAATATCTTTTGTTTATATTTCTATTTGTGATGCTAGTCATTAATGTAACATATCATGAAAAAGGATTAGAAATGTGAAATTCCTAGGTGATGCACTTTCTTTGAACACCAGTGTATATTGCCAAAAGTAAGTGGACACATACATGTTCAAAGAACCTTTTATTGATACAATATTTAATAAATTGTTAGCCTACCTGAGCCTTAATTACACAGTGTATCTTTATCCACTGAAGACTCTGAACCTATTATATCAAAAATTTGTATTATCAAACGTGAATTTCATGTTAGTCCGATTCCTCCTTCAACACATTTCACGGTATAGTGTATATATGTAAATGTTATTATCACAGTATTTTATTTTGTACAGAATTGCTTAATTAAGTTTTAATTTTATATTTATTCTCTCCACTTACCAGTGTTTTATACACTGGTAAAAACAATTAGATCACCGTACCATCTATTTAGATAGTCAAACATGTATCCATTGTAGATATAATAACAGCACACATTTACATACTGAGGTGCAGATCTAAATTATCATGTTGCAGAGCTGCAAAAGACAAAATACCTGTTGATTATCAATCCTCACAGGTAGCACAGTTGATAGATGACTCAGATCTTTTCCATCTGGTGTGGGAAGGAATCCCATTGATGATATGAGGAATTTTTATGGTCCTTTTCCAGTGCGGCTGAGTTAGTTGGTCTCAAGCAAGGGTAGCATGGTTTTAATCCCAGAACTCTGGTTTTTCATCCAGCAGGGAGGTAAATTGACCATAGAACATGTACAAGTTACAGATAATATATACAGTGCAATATGCCTAAGTTTCTGATGCATCTAAAACCCTGCAACAAACAAATCTTGTGATTATATTATTATAGCAAAGCATTTGAAAATGTTATCACAGACTTATTTGCCTGAGTCTACCACTTGGAGAGCCATCAACAGACTGGGAGTGGGACAATCACCACAAGTTCTCATGCCGTGGTGTGTCACTAGCAGGTTCGTGTGAAATTGATTCTAAAAACTAGACTGTTCCCTAGATGTTCAAGTCAGGGTTGTAGACCATCAACATTGCTGAAGTAAGATTGCTATTACTCTTTGCCTGTTGCAATGCTTGACCACTGTTCAGTTAATCGACACTTTGCAGCAGTGACAGGGTATCGGTGCTTGATTTAAGCATAAGCCACAGCCTTGGGACTCATCGTCTGTTGTGAAGATAAAAATCTGTAATTACATATCTTGGGGCCTCTTCACACGCTTTGTCTGTCAGGACTGGATTTAGATGATGCATCCAAATCCAGGTCCAAACTATCTGAAATCATCTGCAGAGACACAGACTTTATGTGAGGAGACTTGTGGTGTGCATTTCGTTGAGTGCCTGATATAGGGCCTGAAGTGGAAGGGAGCCGTGTGCTCTTCACAGACGAGTCCATATACAACCTGCAGTTGGATTCGCACTGGGTAGTAGTGGTATGAAAGAGGAACTGAAAACAACCATATCTATGTACAGGAGCACAGTTTGATGAATGTGGACTGCTGATATAGGATGGCATTAATCTATGTGACCATACAGACTTCCACAAGTGAGGCTCTGACTACATGCAGGTAGAGATGAGATCCTGAAACCTGTGATCTTTCCCTATGTGGGTGGTGTAGGAGAGAGTTATTCTGCTGGACAATGTGCTTAACATGCAGTTGATGAGGCACAGCTAGTCAACAATAGTTTGGAAGATGAAGGTACAACAGTATATTAAGTCTGAATTCCATCAACCATGTGTGGAATACACAAAGAAGATGTATTGTCTCTTACCTGGACTGTTCAGGTACTTAATCAGCTAGAAGCAGCATTTACACAACAGTGGCAACTAATTCTGCATTAATTCATCAATACCTTGATAGTGACATTGCAGATGCAAAACATGTTGGTTGTTAGATACCACACTAAAGTCATTGTGCACATGCCATCTGCAACATTGACAGAAACTGTTCCTGAAAACTTACAATAATTTGTTTTTATACGCTTTCAAGAACAGTTTCTGTACTGATGTGTTAGTTTCAATAAAACTGTAATTACAGTTCAGTCTGGAGTTGTTTTGTTCCTACGTAGTTGAAGCTAAATTCCAACACTGATCAGAACTTAGCTTCAACTACATTGTGAGGCATGTATATCGTCATGTGCACACGCTGTTTATGCATGCCATGATCCTCTTGTTTTTCCCAGTGTAGAATTATTGTGCCCTTAAGTATGCCAAAATTTGCTAAGGAATAAATTCTGTACCAAAATAAGAAAATACCACTGTGGTGGTATTTCTTTTATTCTCCTTATCAAAATTACATCTCACAAATCTGTATGTATGTGAGATCAAGTAAGTCAAGACAGTAGTTTAGATTAAGTTTAAAAATTGATTTGGAGAGAGGGAATTTTGATTGCAAATGGATTCCCAAGAAATATTTGACATGTTAGCATCAGTGATCCTCAGCTTTCTGAGCCAGCTGATAAATTTTTTTTTAAATTTACGAATTAATCTGTTACGGTCCATGTTTACTGCTGACATACACTGTTGTCAAAAGTATAGCACCTCTATTTTATTATATAACATTCTCACATTTCCTGTCACAAGGTCAGTGTGATAGTTTTTAAGGAATTATCTTCTGGTACTCTTAATAGCATGTTTCTAAGAAAACCTCTGCAAATGATGTTTGTTCTTCTGTCAGGAAGAGCTTACAATTGTTTTTATAAAGCAATACGTAGCTGATTAAAGCTCTGTAGCTATCAAGCTAAAAGACATCCCAGAATTGCTCAGTAGAGCTGAAAATCAGCCTTTGAAGATATTGTCTTCTGCAGTCGCCTGATATTTGCAGTATGACTATCCTTCTTGAGAGGGCTGACTCCACTGAACTCAATGAAAGCTGAAAGTTTGGCACGTCCAAATGTCAGGGCGCCTCCGTAGCCAGGTGGGAAGGAGCAGCAGTGCGTAGCACATGCTTCTTGATTAGACCGGGGTTCGAGCCCATCACCACCAAATACGGAAGATGTGGAAAGGTCAGGAAATGACCACTATATATCCCGGAGCACTATGGCCTTAGTTGCTAATGCTCCTAAAAACCGAATAACAAACAAATGTCCAAATGTCAAAGCTGCCAACAGCATTATAAATTAATTAATATGTGCAGCACATTATATTTCTGGTGCATTTGATTTATTTTTTTTTTTTTAAGATTTTTTTCATTTTCTATGATTAATATAAATGAAAAATAGAGTTATCCCCTTATTAGTTAATTACTAAGATAACTTTATAGAACACTTAAAACTCTAAGTTTATGTTCTCTAAATTCAGCTGTTCAGATTAATTACAACTGTATAATATATATTTTCCTCCCATGTACGTTTTTCTGTCTCTTTTCTCTATATATGTATCTCTTCACCAGCAGTATCCTGTTCATGAGTCTTGCATGACAAAGGAACTGAATTCAAAAAATAATTTTAATATCATATACTTGGATTTCAGGAAAGGTTTTAATACCATTGCATATAAAAGATTGCTGTTCAAATTGGAGAAGTGTGTCATTAAGGGAAAGTTACTGTGGATAAAGGGAGGGTTGAGTGAGAAAAGACAGTGGTTATCAGTGGACACTGCTCTTCATAAACTAAAGTTATTTGTGGAGTCCCACAAGGTTTGGTGCTGGACCCATTTTTGTTTTCTGTATTTATTATTGATATTGATGAGGGTATATCAGGCTCAGTGACTAGGTTTGCAGATGATACAAAGGTTAGCAGGGTGGTTAATGACAGTAATGAAGGTATGCTGCTGCAACAGGGTCTAGAAACATTAGGCAGATCAACTGAGATATGGCAACTGATGTTTAGCATTGACAAATGTAATTAACTGCACGTGGGTAGCATAATCCCAGAGTAATGTATCAATTGTGTTGTACTACAACTCAGGGCAGTGGAAAATGAAAAATATCTGGGGGTAATTGCGTAGTCTGATATGAAGTTCTCTGAGCAGTGCAGACAGGCTGTCAGGATGTCATTGCAGTTTTGTAAATGATATTCAGGAATTTTGCTAGCAGGGATAAGGAGGTGATTATTCCATTGTATAAGGCAGTAGTCAGGCCACAAGTTGAATATTGCATACAGATCTGGAGGCCTCATTTTAGGAAGGATGTTTGCAGAATAGTGTGGAAGTTTGCCTTTAGCCAATGGATTGTTGAAACAAACTTCTGTATGATTAGCATTAGTAGAGGCATTTGATGCAAGCTTATACAGCATCAGCCAAAAAAAAATAAAGTAAAATAAATAAATAAAAAAATAACCACTTCCACATCACCCCTCTGTTCATTCGAAATACCTGTCCAGCTGAGCCTTAAACTTATTTAGGCTATCAACTTCCACGACAAGGGATGGAAGTCTGTTCCACCTACCAACCACCCGCTGGCTAAAGGCAAATTTCCGCACATCTATCCTACATCTGTCTTTCCTCAATTTGAATTTATGCCCTCTCAGGTGATTATTCTGAGCAAGAGGAAGAATCCCGTCAGCATTGAGCATGCTCAAACCATTCAAGGCTTTGTACACCTCTATCAGATCACCTCGCTGGTGCCTAGTCTCCAGACACTGTAATTTGCAAAACTTAAGCCTTTCTTCGTAAGAGTACCCCTTTGTTCCATTCACTAATCTTGTTGCCCTTCTCTGTACTCGTTCCAGCAGCTCTACATCCTTCTTGAAATGAGGCCTCCAGGCCTGTATACAGTACTCAAAGTGCGGCCTGACCATTGCCTTATACAAGGGAATAATCACCTCCTTATCCCTGCTAGAAAAATTCCTATATATCATTGACAATACACCATGAGCTACTCTTGCAGCCGGCCTGCACTGCTCAGAAAACTTCATATCTGCCTACACAACCACCCCCAGGTCCCTTTCATTCTCTACCACTGTCAGTGTAGTACCACAGAGTTGATACGTTGCTCTGGGGTTGCTGTTTCCCATATGTAGTACTTTACATTTGTCAATGTTAAACTTCATTTGCCACCTCTCAGCCCATCTGCTCAACCTTTCCAGATCCTGTTGCAGCAGCAGCATAGTGTCAGTAGTGTCCTTGACAACCCTGCCAACCTTCGTATCGTCTGAAAACTTGGACATTAAGCTTGATATACCATCATCAATATCATTTATAAATACAGAAAACAATAAAGGACCAAATACTGAACCCTGAGGGACTCCACTAATAACATTAGTCCACAATGAGCAGTGTCCATTGATTACCACTCTCTGTCTTCTCCCCCTCAACCACCCCTTTATCCATAGCAGCAATTTGCCTCCAATGCCACACTGCTTCAATTTGTGCAGCAGTCTTCCATGTGCAACAGTATCAAAAGCCTTTCAAAGATCCAAGTATATAATATCAAAGTTATTCCCTGCATCCAGTTCTTTTGTGACTGCATCATAGTATCCAATCAAATTGGTCAGGCAAGACTTCCCCTTAACAAAACCATGCTGTGTCCGAGCTATAACTGAAGTCTTGTCTAGATGATCCTGCAGTGCTTCTTTAACCAGTGCCTCCATTAATTTTCCGGGAACAGAAGTTAAACTCACAGGTCTATAATTACTTGTGTCAGCCTTTGATCCTCCTTTGTGAATTGGGGTCGCATTAGCATTAGTAGAGGCATTTGATGCAAGAAAGCAAGCTTATGCAGCATCAGCCAAAAAAAAAAAAAAAAAAACCACTTCCACTTCACCCCTCTGTTTGTTCAAAATACCTGTCCAGCTGAGCCTTAAACTTATTTAGGCTATCAACTTCCACGACAAGGGATGGAAGTCTGTTCCACCAACCAACCACCCGCTGGCTAAAGGCAAATTTCCGCACGTCTATCCTACATCTGTCTTCCCTCAATTTGAATTTATGCCCTCTCAGGTGATTATTCTGAGCTAGAGGAAGAATCCCATCAGCATTGAGCATGCTTAAACCATTCAAGGCTTTATACACCTCTATCACATCACCTCGCTGGTGCCTAGTCTCCAGACACTGTAATTTGCAAAATTTGAGCCTTTCTTCGTAAGAGCACCCCTTTGTTCCATTCAGTAATCTTGTTGCCCTTCTTTGTTCTCGTTCCAGCAGCTCTACATCCTTCTTGAAATGAGGCCTCCAGACCTGTATACAGTACTCTAGGTGTGGCCTGACCATTGCCTTATACAAGGGAATAATCACCTCCTTATCCCTGCTAGAAAAATTCCTATATATCATTGACAATACACCATGAGCTACTCTTGCAGCCGGTCTGCACTGCTCAGAAAACTTCATATCTGCCTACACAACCACCCCCAGGTCCCTTTCATTCTCTACCACTGTCAGTGTAGTACCACAAAGTTGATACGTTGCTCTGGGGTTGCTGTTTCCCATGTGTAGTACTTTACATTTGTCAATGTTAAACTTCGTTTGCCACCTCTCGGCCCATCTGCTCAACCTTTCCAGATCCTGTTGCAGCAGCATAGTGTCAGTAGTGTCCTTGACAACCCTGCCTACCTTTGTATCGTCTGCAAACTTCGACATTAAGCTTGATATACCATCATCAATATCATTTATAAATACAGAAAACAATAATGGACCCAACACTGAGCCCTAAGGGACTCCACTAATAACATTAGTCCACGACGAGCAGTGTCCATTGATTACCACTCTCTGTCTGCTCCCCCTCAGCCACCCCTTTATCCACAGCAGCAATTTGCCTCCAATGTCACACTGCTCCAATTTGTGCAGCAGTCTTCCATGTGCACCAGTATCAAAAGCCTTTCTAAGATCCAAATATATAATATCAAAGTTATTCCCTGCATCCAGTTCTTTTGTGACTACATCATAGTATCCAATCAAATTGGTCAGGCAAGACCTGCCCTTAACAAAACCATGCTGTGTCTGAGCTATAACTGAATTCTTGTCTAGATGATCCTGCAGTGCTTCTTTAACCAGTGCCTCCATTAATTTACCTGGAACAGAAGTTAAACTAACAGGTCTATAATTACTTGTGTCAGCCTTTGATCCTCCTTTGTGAATTGAGGTTACATTTGCATATCTCCAGTCTATGGGTACCTCCCCTGAGTCCAAAGAAGCTCTCATAATTATGGCTAGGGGTTTGCTTACTTCCTTTGCTGCCTCCTTTAATATAACTGGATAGATCCCATCCACCCCAGGTGCCTTTTTATGTTAATCCTCAACAATCTCTCCTCCACCTTCCTCTCAGTTATTACAAAATCATCCAGCTCACTGCCAATGTTTACTTTACCTACATCATTCTCCTTCCTGAATAACTCCTCATGCGTCAATGTAGATGCAAAATACTCATTTAGATTGTTAGCCACCTGAGCAGGATCCTCAACTGTTGAACCATCAATATCCAGTGGACCAATCTGATTCATCCCTTTCCTTCTTGAGTTTAAATATGTAAAGAACTCTTTTCTGTTTTTCTTTGCATCCTTTGCCAAGGATTTTTCGTAGTCTGCCTTTGCCTGCCTAATCTCCTTTGTGACTTGGTTACAGACCAACTTATATCTATCATAGGCTTCCATGTCACCCATTAATTTGTATGTATCCCATGCATTTTTCTTCTCTGCCACATGTCTCATTAGTTCATCTGACAACCATTTAGGCCTAAACCTTGAACAATATTTCTTAGTTGGTATGTAAAGCCTGGTAGCCTCCAAGATTAGTTCCTTGAATGCTTCCCATTTTGAGTTTGCTGTTGGTAACATCATCAGTTGGTCCCACTGTATAGAATTTAAATACTGTCTCAGACCATCAGTCGCCTTTACGAAAACAAAAACCCTTCCCTTTACCTCTGATGGTAGTTACCTCCTTGAGCAAATCCCACTTCAACACACTGTGATCACTGCCACCTAGTGGTTCATTTATCTGCAGATTCTTAATGCATGAAGAATCACTACTGATAATCAGATCAAGAGTATTGCTCCCTCTTGTTGCCTCACGAACATGCTGATGTAGAAAACAATCATCCAATAAATCCACAAAAGCCTTGCTAGTGTGCGAGTGACAAACCCACAAATTCCAGTCAATATCTGGGAAATTAAAATCCCCCATTATAAGACTCTCTGATTTACTGGCCCACTATTTCCCTGTACAATATCTTATTATACTCATCAGAGTCATTAGGCCTATAGCACACTCCTACTCTCAATTTTGATTTCCCTATGCTAATGTCACACCAAACTGACTCGAAACTGCCCTGTCCATCGATGTCGACTGGCTTCACGTCCTTGGACTTTATGTGTTTCTTAACTAATAGCATAACCCCTCCTCCCCTCCTGTCCTGTCTATCCTTTCTATACACATTGTATTCCCCAAATTCCAGTTCCGCATTACTTATATCTGTGTGACACCACGTCTCTGATATCCCAACAATATCTGCCTTTGATGTTTTGAGCAATACCTCAAATTCATCAAATTTATTTATCAAACTCCTCGCATTGGTGTACACGCAGGTATACATGCACCTGTTTCTATTCTTAGCTACCCTAAAACAACCCACGTGTTTACTTGTACCGCAATGACTCCCAGCAGTCTCTGAAATATCCTGCATCTTGTTTTTCAGGCTTCTGCTCATTTCAATAGAAGCAGTGCAAGAATCACTTCCACCTCTGCCAGTGGCTACTGTTAATCTATTAGTCCTTGTATCCCCCCAACTAGCAGTTTTCCGACCCACCTAACACTGCCTCGACAGCATCAGCAAAAATTCTTGCACCCTTTCTATTTAAGTGTATCCCATCCCTGTATCAAAAGCCTTTCTAAGATCCAAGTATATAATATCAAAGTTATTCCCTGCATCCAGTTCCTTTGTGACTGCATCATAGTATCCAATCAAATTGGTCAGGCAAGACTTCCCCTTAACAAAACCATGCTGTGTCCGAGCTATAACTGAAGTCTTGTCTAAATGATCCTGCAGTGCTTCTTTAACTAGTGCCTCCATTAATTTTCCTGGAACAGAAGTTAAACTCACAGGTCTATAATTACTTGTGTCAGCCTTTGATCCTCCTTTGTGAATTGGGGTCACATTTGCACATCTCCGGTCTGTGGGTACCTCCACTGAGTCCAAGGAAGCTCTCATAATTATGGCTAAGGGTTTGCTTACTTCCTTTGCTGCCTCCTTTAATATAATTGGATAGATCCCACCCACCCCGGGTGCCTTTCTTGTGTTTATCTTCAACAATTTCTCCTACACTTTACTCTCAGTTATTATAAGATTCTCTAGCTTACTGCTAGAGTTAAACACCTCTGGCTTTCCCCTCGCTAAATAACTCCTCGTGTGAATGTGGATGCAAAATATTCATTTAGTTTGTTGGCTACCCGAGCAGGATCATCAACAGTTGACCCATCGATATCAGGTGGACCAATCTGATTCATCCCCTTCCTTCTAGAGTTTACATAAGTAAAGAACTCTTTGCTGTTTTTCTTTGCATCCCTTGCCAAAGATTTCTCGTAATCTACCTTCGCCTGCATAACCTCCTTTGTAACTTGGTTACAGATCAACTTGTATCTATCATAGGCTTCTGTGTCATGTGTTAATTTGTATGTATCCCATGCATGTTTCTTCTCTGTCATATGCCTCATCAGTTCATCTGACATCCATTTAGGCCTAAACCTTGAACAATATTTCTTAGTTGGTATGTAAATCCTAGTAGCTTCCAAGATAAGTTCTTTGAATGCCTCCCATTTTGCATTTGCTGTTGGTAACATCATCAGTTGGTCCCACTGTATAGAATTTAAATACTGTCTCAGTCCATCGTAGTCACCTTTACGAAAGCAATAACCCTTCCCTTTACCCCTAATGGTAGTTACCTCTTTGAGTAAATTCCACTTCAGCATACTGTGATCACTGCCACCTAGTGGTTCATTTATCTGCAGATTCTTAATGCATGAAGAATCACTGCTGATAATCAAATCAAGAGTATTCTTCCCTCTAGTTGCCTCCTGAACATGTTGATGTAGAAAACGATCATCCAATAAATCCACAAAAGCTTTGCTAGTGTGTGAGTGACCAGCCCCCAAATTCCAGTCAATATCTGGGAAATTAAAATCTCCCATTATAAGACTCTGATTTACTGGCCCAGAAGGGTTGTTTGTGAGAAAAAGATCAAGCGTATTGGCTGTATGAATAGGATTGTCCGGTATTCTTGTAGGTAAATGAACAATCTGTGCTAGGTCATTAGTAATTGCAAAAGCCTCACCATCTCGACCTGCTGGGTCGGTGTGACTAGAAAACGGAAGCCAGCTTAACTGAGATTCTGTCAGAAAAAGTACATGGGGTTTGGCAGACTGCAAGTGGAAATGGACATCGTTGAGATTAGAATTGAGACCAGGTATATTTGTGAAATGAATTAGGAAGTGCGGGAGGTTTAGATCTTTTTGCAGATAAGCTTACTCTATTAGTTTGACAATTCATGGTGTATTCAATAGTAAGAAAAAGTGGGTGGGACATGCTGTATGAAGTAATGAAATTTTTGGATATGGCGTACACGTGGTAAGAATATACCCACATCAGTGGGTATATTCTTACCACGTCATTTTTGCACATCTCCAGTCCATGGGTACCTCCCCTGAGGCCAAGGAAGGCTCTCATAATTATGGCTAAGGGTTTGCTTACTTCCTTTGCTGCCTCCTTTAATATAACTGGATAGATCCCATCCACCCCAGGTGCCTTTCTTGTGTTTATCTTCAACAATTTCTCCTCCACTTTACTCTCAGTTATTACAAGATTCTCTAGCTTACTGCCAGAGGTGAATACACCTCTGGCATTCCCCTCGCTGAATAACTCCTCGTGTGAATGTCGATGCAAAATATTCATTTAGTTTGTTAGCTACCTGAGCAGGATCATCAACAGTTGACCCATCGATATCAAGTGGACCAATCTGATTCATCCCCTTCCTTCTAGAGGTTACATACGTAAAGAACTCTTTGCTGTTTTTCTTCGCATCCCTTGCCAAGGATTTCTCGTAATCTGCCTTCGCCTGCCTAACCTCCTTTGTAACTTGGTTACAGATCAACTTGTATCTATCATAGGCTTCTGTGTCACATGTTAATTTGTATGTATCCCATGCATTTTTCTTCTCTGCCATATGCCTCATTAGTTCATCTGATATCCATTTAGGCCTAAACCTTGAACAATATTTCTTAGTTGGTATGTAAAGCCTAGTAGCTTCCAAGATAAGTTCTTTGAATGCTTCCCATTTTGAATTTGCTGTTGGTAACATCATCAGTTGATCCCACATCATCAGTTGATAGAATTTAAATACTGTCTCAGTCCATCGTAGTCGCCTTTACGAAAGCAATACCCCTTCCCTTTACCCCTAATGGTAGTTACCTCTTTGAGTAAATCCCACTTCAGAACACTGATCACTGCCACCTAGTGGTTCATTTATCTGCAGATTCAAGAGTATTACTCCCTCTAGTTGCCTCCCAAACATGCTGATGTAGAAAACAATCATCCAATAAATCCACAAAAGCCTTGCTAGTGTGTGAGTGACCAGCCCCCAAATTCCAGTCAATATCTGGGAAATTAAAATCCCCCATTATAAGACTCTCTGATTTACTGGCCCACTCTATTTCTCTGTACAGTTTCTTATTATACTCATCAGAGTCATTAGGCCTATAGCACACTCCTACTCTCAATTTTGATCTCCCAATGCTTATGTCACACCAAACTGACTCGACACTGCACTGTCCAGCGATGTCGACTGGCTTCACTTCCTTGGATTTTATGTGTGTCTTAATTAATAGCATAATCCCTCCTCCCTTCCTATCCTTTCTGTAGACATTGTACTCCCCAAATTCCAGTTCTGCATTCCTTATATCTGTGTGACACCACGTCTCTGATATCCAAACAATATCTGCCTTTGATGTTTTGAGCAATACCTCAAATTCATCAAATTTATTTACTAAACTATTAGCATTGGTGTACACGCAAGTATACATGCACCTGCTCTTCCTCTTAGCCACCCTAACACAACCCATGTGTTTACTTGTACCCCCATGATTCCCAGCAGTCTCTGAAATATCCTGCATCTTATTTTCCAGGCTGCTGCTCATTCCAATAGAAGCAGTGCAAGAATCACTTTCTCCTCTGCCAGTGGCTACTGTTAATCTGTTAGTCTTTGTATCCCCCCCCAATCTAGCAGTTTTCCGACCCACAGCAGCATCAGCAAACATTCTTGCACCCTTTCTATTTAAGTGTATCCCATCCCTGTAGAAGCAGTCTCTCCTGTTAACAATGATGTTGTGGAAGTGGCTGAATAAATTGAAAGAAGAACTAGACAAAGTGTTGGAGGGGGTGGATAGGTGAAATGGGAAGTGGTTTTTTTTTTTTTTTTTTTTTGATGCTGCTGATGATTATTTGTGTCTATGTAAGCTTAATCTCTTGCATCATGTTTCCCTACCAATACTACTAATATATGTACAGTGATCACTGAATTGTGGCATTTAATACCACAGGCCACCATTCTCATGGATAACAGCCACTATTTGCTTAGGCATTGAGTCTACTAGATGTATGAAGACAGCCATTAGGATCTGTAGCCATGCTGCCTGCGAGGCTTTTCACAGTATCTCAATAGATAACACCTGTTCATATGCCCATATCCCATAACAAAACATCCCATGGGTGTTCAATTGGATTGAAGTCAGTCAAGTTTGGAGGCCAACCAAGGTGTGTGATATCTTCACTTTGTTCCTTGAACCACTCGTGAACGCTACACGCCTGATGATAATGTGCATTGTCATCTTGAAGATCCTGTTTCTATCTAGGAAAAAATGCAACATGGCAGGGGGCACATGTTCTCCTAAGAACTGCCAGCAGACCTCACCAGTTAAATGTTGGTCCAATATCACTGCCACCTGCCTGGATAGTGGACACGATACATGATGGATCCAAGGACCCTTGTGGTGCACGAGATATTTGGACTCATCTGACCAGCACACTCATTTCCAGTCCTCCATGTTCCAACCAGCATGTTGTTGATACCACAGCATTCATCACTGGGGGGGAGAGGATGTCTCTTGGGTCGTCTGCTGTGGAATCCCATACGTCTGAGTATATGGCACATCATTTGGGATATTGTAGTGCGATATCAACTGTTGCACAATAACCGGACATTGAATCCATACAATGCACTGTGCCCTTCACTTACTACAAACATCCTCTTTGCATAATCCTTTACAGTTCTGTCAGCAGGATGCAGTTTGACCCATTTAACACCATTCTTTGTACGCCTTAACCTTTGAACTGGGGACAACCAAACAGATGTGATATTTCCAATATGGAAGCACCCATTGTATGAGCTCCCACAATTATGCCCTTTTGAAATTCCATTATATCTTTCCTACATCCAATAACTGCTAATTTGGCTTGTATGACCAGATGCAAATTACCACTGCTGTAGCATACAAAGTTGCTTGGATTTTTATACTGAAAGCAATGCAGCATAGTCCATTGTGGATGGGGTGGTCATAATTCAGTGATCACCGAATGTATGCAAATGTGCCTAAAAAGGGAGAATCCATACTATAAAAGAACCCTTGCTTACAATGCCAATAGGTAACTATATTCATGTTGGTAGCATTTGTGGCTGATGAATAGTAATGGTATTCATTTTGTCCATACTATGGGTTCCACATATTCTCTGTCCAGTATGTGGTCTTTGCATTCTGTTCTTTGATATGATTAACCACTTCTAAATGAGCCTGCTTGTTGATATAGCTATGCATTTCCAAACTATGGAGTGTAACACAAAATACTTGTATTCTGAACCTAAATTCTGTGGTCAGTGCTGTAATTTGTCCACATTGCTCTTTCTTACTATACTTCACAGAGTAGTAAAAAACATTTTTTGAGTTGATGAGTTCTGAAGATGCTGCAGCAGGGGATTCAGTGGACACTTGGGAATTTAAAGGTATGCATTCCCCCTGAGGAAATCATACCTATTTTCCCCCTTCTGTATTTTTAGGTATCTTCTGCCACTGGATATCCTTCTGTGGCCTGCTTGAATTACAGGAAGCAGTTGTGCCATTAGAAAGGAGTTCTATGGGGTGCTTCCCACGATGACAGTAAGTATTCTTATTCTTCTATTATTTTAATTTTTACTTTGTTAATACATTTTTATTCATAATTTTTTAGATTTTCATTTGCACTCAGACAACATTGTTTTCCTACAAACAAAAATACTTGCTGTAGTTTTGGCAATACATTCATGTGGAAAAGTGTTGAAGTTAATCTAAATAACATTAAAATGTGTTATATTTTAAAAAATGGGTTCTGCCCTAAAATATATATATATACACACACAAAGTTGTTAAAATTAAAGTATCCCTGTGTAGAGGGCTCTGGAGCAAGTTATTGGGAAATTGGTATTTGTTACAAAATTTGTCACTATGTGGTGCTGTGGCAATACAAATCACTTGAACAGCACTACAATTGTTCAATGTGTCCTCCATTTTGGTCAACAACAGTTTCCTTTTGAAGAACAGCAGAACGTAACATGTCAACTGGAATAGCCAGCACATGACATCTAATGCTGTTCTTCAGATCTGCCAGAGTTTTGACATCCTTCCCGATACACCCGGTTCTTCAAAAACCCCACAACCAGAAGTTGCATGGGGTTGAGGTCGGATGATCAGGGTGGCCAAGATGTCTGGAAACAACAGCTGATGACCCGTTCGTCTGTAAAATGTTGCCTTAGCAATCTTTGGATACAATGGTATGTGGGGTGGCACACCATCTTGCATGAATATGGTATCCTAAAGGCACCCACATTGTTGCAGCTCTGGTATTGCAAAATTTGCAAACATTTCATAATATCACTGTCCAGTGACAGAACAGGTGCAGGAGTCCAGTCAGTGTTACCTGTTCAAAAAAATATGGCCAATCACGAATGTGGCCGTAAATCCACACCACACCACACTGTCACTTTTGGAGAATGCAACGGGACCTCTTGGATAACTCGAAGGTTTTCTGTTGCCCAAATGCAACAGTTGTGTGTATTCACTTGTCCATTTATGCAGAAGTGGGCTTCATCACTCCAAAGGATGTTTAATGGCAAAGTGATATCCACTCTCATTTGTGCCAGAAACTGCATGTGTATGTGAAACGAATATCTGCATCACCATGCTTTAGCTGCTGTAGCATGTGAATCTTGTAAATTTTGCTGGATAGTACCGGGACACCTGATGCATTACTAGCTTTACAGTGGAATACAGCACGTCCACTTCACGAGAAACAGCCGGCACACTTGTTCTATCACATGGAGATTGACTTGATAAATCTGCGACAGCCATAGCTACATCTTCAATACGAGAGGAGTCCACTCGTTTTCGACCTCTACCTGGTTGAACACCAAGGTATCCTGTCACTTCAAATTTCGCAATCATTTTGCAGACAGCACAAACAGTCATAGGTCCACGCCTTATGCTCTTCTGATAGCAGCAGCTGTATTGTTGCTGGCATTGCTGCTGTAGTGCAGGCAAACATCTACTGTATAATTTTGAAGAGACTGCTTTGCTTTTATACAGTACAGTAGAGCTGAGTAGTGGCGCTGTGGCAATAACTTATGATTATGCAATTAACTTACGTTATTTGCATAATCGTAACTAAGATAGTTACACACCATACAGTGACAAATTTTGTAACTATTTTTTTTTTTTTTCCAATAAATGGCAAGTGCATTCTTTATTGTACCTGTTGTCCAAATTTCTCTTCAGTACGAGCCTTTGAACTCGCTCCAGACCTCTACACAGGGATATTTTAGTGTGTGTGTGTGTGTGTGTTAATAATAATGTAGTAAAAGATGAAAGACTTATAATTTTGTAATATTAAGGTTTTCAAATTTAAAGATATATAAATAAGAATCTTGAAACCTGTTATATGAATTTCAAATGGCACTTCAAGACAAGTGGCAAAACTATTTTCCACCAAAGTGGTATTCATAATTCTAGCTTTCTTCTCCTCTGTGTGCCATCTCCTAACGGAGGTCGGCGATCACCACGGCAAATGTCTCTGTCTCTGATAGCTCTGAACAGCTGCTCAGTGTTCAGTCCTATCCAATTCTTAATGTTATCAAGCCTTGATGTATGTCTTCTCCCAGGCTTTCTTCTTCCTTCCATCCCCCCTCAATAATTAGCCATGGAATTGCATATTTGTTGTTCCTTATCAGGTGTCCAAAATGCACAGTTTTTCTTTTCTTTATGTCCTTCAGCAATTCCCGGTTTTTTCCAATTCTCTGCAGGACACTGTCATTTGTCATTCTTGCTGTCCACAGTATCTTTAGCATTCTTCTGTACGTCAAATGCTTCTAGTTTTTTCAGTGTTAGTTTTCAGTGTCCATGTCTCGGCATCATACAACAAAACTGACCAAATGTAACATCTCATCATCCAGATTCGAAGGTGAGATCCAGGTTTCCATTACACAATGCAGGTCTCATTTTAAGAAAATACTGCCTGCCATTTCAATCCTTGCTTTTATTTCCATATCTGGTTCATTTTTGTCATTGATCCAACAGCCTAGATATTTGATTTTGTCAACTCTATCAGCCTTCCATTTAACATGAGGGGATGTGTTGGCATTGCCCCATTAAGGACCATGAGCTTAATCTTGTTGATATTAATCCCGAGGCCCATTCTTTCACTTTCCTCACTCATACGATTGACGTATCTGTAATTCCTGCACATTAGTTGTACAAAGTACAGTGTCAACTGCATAGCAAAGGTTGTTAATCACTCTTCCATTGACAGATATTTATTCATTTCTTCCATCTAATGCTCTCTTGAAGATAATGTCCAAGTAAATCTTAAACAGGAGGGGGAAGAGTACACATCCTTGCCTCACTCCACATTCAGTGTTGATGTTTTCTGTCATCTATTACAACAGATGCTGTTTGGTTCCTGTAGAGGTGTTTGATTATTCGGATGTCCTTTTTACCAAGGCCGGACTCCTCAAGGATCTTGATGAGCTTCGTATGTTGAACCCAATAAAGGCCTTATCAAAGACGATAAAACAAAGATGGCATAAATCCGTTGTTCTCTGCACCTTTGCGTCATGACCTGGGCACAAAATAGTGTTTCTCTTATACCCAGTCCTTCCCTAAGTCTAAACTGTGCATAGTCCATAGACTCCTCACAATTCCTGAAAATCCAATTTTGAATTATTTTTAGGAGCATGTTGAGGACTTGGCTCATCAAAGCTGATTAGTCTGAAGTCTCCAGAAGTCCTGGTGTTTAGTTTTTTGGGAAGAGTGATGAACGTTAATGTCAGCCAGTCCCGAGGGATGTTGCCCATGTCGTAAATTCTGTTAAACAATTCAACAAGAATGTCAGTGTTTTTGTAGTCAAGCAATTTGACTATTTCCACTGTGATTTCATCAGGTCCTTTGGCTTTTCACTTCATTGATTTAATCACCCTCTCCACTTCAGATCTTAGGATGGATGGCCCTACCACTGCATCACTGTTGTCATCTAGCTTACATTCACTGTCTGCAAAGAGGTCTTTTAGGGATTTTGTCCTTGTCCAGTTTTTATGATCTCACCTTTGTTATTTCGGATTGAAGTTGGTTGTTTCCTTCTATTAATTCCTGAAATCTTTAATCTTTTTGTGAAGATTGAAATATCATGTTTTTCTTGCAGAGCTTCTATTTCTTTGCATTTTTCTGTGATCTAGCTCTCTTTAGCTCCTTTAATTTTGTTCTTAATCAGTCTATTCACCTATCCTTGTACTTTAGTGCATTGCAGTTCTTAAATGTGCTGCACTTCTCCACAAGTGCCAAAATTTCAGCTGTCATCCAGTCCTTCAGACATTTTCCATAACCTAGAACTTCTAAGCTTGTTTCAGTCAGAACAGATTTAAAACTCTTCCAAAGATCTTCCACTCCCCTCTCCTCCTGCATATGGATGTGTTGCATTCTTTCATTAAGGCATGTGTTCATTAACTGATATGTTTCTGGATTTTTTTAACTTCTCTTAAGTCAACTTTCTTCGTTGGTTGCTTTCTCCTAGTTTGATCTCGGTTATGACTGGATTGTGGTCTGAATAAATATCTGCACTGGGGTATGTCTTGGTGCTTTGAATACTCTGGAAATGCTGATTGATCATGATATAGTCAGTTTGGTTTCTGACCATGTTTTGTGTGCTGTCTAGGGGTGACTTCCATGTATAGAGCCTTCTCTTGGGGAGTTAAAACCAGGCGCTATCAATCATCAAGTTCTCCTCTTGGCAAAATTGTATCAGCCGATACCCTCTTTCATTCATAGCTCCAAGACCATCTCCTACGGTTTCACCAGATCTGCCTTTTCCAACTTTAGCATTCAGATCTCCCATAACAATATTTAGGTCTTGTTTCTTTGTTAGTTTCGCTACTTCTTTCAGCTCTGTATAGAAACATTCAATTTCACATCTTCCTTATCAGCCATTGGAGCATATACTTGAATTTTATTGACATTTAAAGGTTGTCACTTCAGCTGGAGTAACATTATTCTCTCGGAGTGTGGCACAAAGTTGAGAAAGCTTTTGGAGATATCCTTGATGACTAGGAACCCTACTCCATGCTGGTGTATGTTGTTGTCGTTTCCAGAGTAGTACAAGATCGTGTCTTCAGAAACATGTGCCTGAACTAGGTCATCTAGTTTCACACAGCCCCATAACCTGTACATTGTCTTTTCATCTTCTGGATCGCATTCTTAAGTTTTCCCGCAGCAAAGAGTGTTCTGACATTCCATGTTCCAATTCGCAAAAGATTCACCATTTTGAGCCTGGGGATTCTTAGCACCTCTGTACCATTAAAGGGACGCTGGGAACTCGTGGCCAGTTGTAGTTTTCTTGCCATGGTGATTGTTTTAGGGATATAGTAATGCAGTAGTTTCTCAGCTGGCTTTCTGCAGCACAGTGCATGCTGTAATGACATAACATATCACTAAGCTGTCAGGACAGTGACTGTTCAAAGAAAGCACATCACCTAGGAACTTCACATTTCTAACCCTTTTTCACGATGATATGTTACATTAATGACTAGCATCACAAATAGAAATATAAACAAAAGATTTATTAAAAGTTAAGGCAAAGCTAAGTAATATTTGACAGGTGCTCTCAAAATATTCCAAAATGAACATTTGCAACCTTTATACAACAGTTTTGGTAAACACGACAATTATGGTTGAAATGTTATCAGAAGCCTTCAGTTTATCATTTTAAATGAAAAACAAAATGAAAAGTTCACCAGGTGCAAACTAATATTTAAGTTGAACCACCTCTGGCCCTGATGACAGCAGCACACTGTCGAGGCATTGACAAGATAAATTTTTGAAGATGATCAACTGATAGTTCATGGTTCCAAACACAAATTATGGCTTCCTGAAGTTCACGAAGGGTTTTTGGTTTCTTTCTGGCAACTGCAGATTCCACATGATGCCAACAGTTCTCTATAGGAATCAGGTTCTGGCTATTTCCTGGCCAGCTAAGAGTTGTAATGGACTGTTCTTGCAACTATATTTTCACCTATAACAAATACATTACTGTCAAACCTCTAATGTAGAAATGAAGCTAAAGTAACTACAGAAGTACCTACTTACACTTTTTGCCCAGTGACAAAGAGCAGAGTTGTCCTGAAAGATGCAGGACAACTCTTGGCAGGTTGAAATGGTCTTTAATGGTTGGCAGCAATTTGCCTTCCAATATAGCCAGGTATCCATTGGCATTTACGGAACCTTTTATAAACTGCAAGTGACCTACTCCGCGATACAAAATGCACCCCCATATCATTTGGTTGGTAGGGAATTTCCCTGTAGACACCATACATTCTGGATGGTATCCTTCACCACATCTATGGTGAATCATTTGTCTCCCATCAGAGCCATGCAAGTTGAATTTCTTCTCGTCCAAGAAAATAACTGACTTCGACTGCTTGGGGGTCCATTTGACATGCTCCTTACACCAAATTAATCGGACCCTTTTCATTTTTTGTGTGAGGAGGGGCTGCTTCTTAGGGCGACGGGCTACAAGTCCGTTTTTAAAGAGGCATCTTCTGACTGTTACTGCACTTGCTACCACTCCTGGTGTGTTCTTCCCATTCTCTTTTCAGCTCAAACAAAGAACCTTTACAGTTTTTAAGCCATAAGCGCTTCAAAACATGGTCCTGTTTTGGTGTAGAGACTTGTTTGCATCCGGTTCCTTTTTTCCTATCAGTTCTTGAGTTTGGAAAGAAATCTACTCACTATCGACTGATTACAAGATACTATAAGCAATATGACGGGAAGAACATCCTTGCATAAAGCAACAATAGCACTGTTGTTGGTGGCGTCAACTGCACGTAACTCACCATCCTGACACAAGCAAAGAATGACTGCAACTATTGCAGAGCATGCTTATATAGCTGAAAGTAACAGCTGGTGCAATATTACATCATCACCTACGCATGTCAATCTTGTCTGATGCAATCTGTAAGAAATATTGCCATATACTTACATTATTCGGACAACAACAGTAATTCTCAAAATTACATAATGGTTAAAAATACAACATATTAAGATATAAAAAAATCTTAAAGGTTGATGTGTCAGTAATTGAAGCATTTAACTCACATATTGTGTCAAAATGCCCAAAATTTACTATTTTTAAAAGAATCAACTAATTTTAAAAGAATATGATTTATGTTATAACAATGATCACACACATCATTATACAGAAGTCTTTATTACAGATTTTGGCATTATTTACAAAGCATTCCATTCAGAAAAAAAAAAAAAAAAAACATGGAATTTCCACCATGTGCACAATAAAGAATAAAACTTCTTTTGTATCCCCTAGGCCAGGAACGGAAAGCAAGCAACCTACTGGGCATAAAGTATCAAAGACACAAACCTGATCGTTCACGAATACAGCAGTCAGCAGGTACTCACGTAATAAAATACATCTTAGATATGTATGTGCACGAGAAAATAGCATTTTGCTCCTCAGCATTTTCAGTGAGAAGCAATATACAAGCTGTTAATATATATAGATATATATATATATAGATAGATATATACACTTAGTCCGATCATACCATATATATCTAAGGCATTATGGTCTTTGGCTCGGAGAGATAAAGCCAAAACCTGTCAGTTCTGATAGCTACCTCTGATATAGCCTGTAAATTATATATATTATGTACACAGATTCTAATACATCAAAAAGTACATCTCTGTAATACCTGGTACACCAATTCCAGATCTTTATTTGTGAGATCTATGAAAACAAAACTATTCTCTATCCTTAAAAAAGAATAGGTGTTTCATTTCGACGTGCAATTCTAAAAAGTAAGGCCCCTGACTTTAGCCCAGTATTTTCACAACCTACTTCTTCCTCTCTCTCCCCCCAACCCGATTTAAAAAAATAATTAGGGCATAATTAAGGTATCAGAAACGTGCTTATAACTTATCCATAAAACAAAGATGTAACTATGAATTGGGACAGAACAAGAGCATCAGTTCCCTACCAATGTAGCTGTAAATCTGTGTGCATATATAACAAAAAGTTTTAAAAAACTAAATATCTGAAATATGGAAGAACTAAAGAAATGAGATTGATATTTTTTTTTTTTTTTTTTTTTCCTTTTCAAAATTAATTAATGCTAAGTAGACTCGGAAAAATTCTGTATAGGATTTTGGGCACATTTTCAGGAGAGCATTGTACAAACTAAATGTCATACAAATGAATATCTATTTTCCAGCATAAAACGTCCTTAAGAACAAAGTGGAGGAGGTTCGTTTTTGTGTAAAAATTAACAAACCTTGGCAGAGTGACTGTTCAAATGGTTGTTCCCATTAAAATCCTACAGAAATCTTTACTTAAGCATCAGAACACTAAAAAACACCTGCCGATTCTTTGACAATATATGGACTTGTAAGTACGAGAAATGTCCCTAAGTATATAAAAGTGTTCGGTTAGCAATTAAATTTATTGTGAACCAGCCCCTACTCCCAGAATATGCTCATTTTATCTCCTCACACCAACCAAAGGTGATAGGAAACATGGAAGGAACTAGTGCACAACCATCCAGCCTACTAAGTCCTTAGTTTTCCCGCCTTAAACTAACAGTAAAATTAACAGACCCGTCTGGTACTAACATCCGAAGACTAACATTTGAGCTTAATTTATAAATAAAGTGCTCTTAAGGTAAGCTTTTCAAATAAATTTTACAAAATTTAAAATACACTTCAAGAGAGAACTATCAACAATAACAAATTTCTGCCTAAATATTTAGTAATAACAAAACATTTACTGCAATAAATATTGCCTTAATGTAACCCAGAAGTTGGAATCTTGGAAGATATTGCCACAGGGGTAGCAAATGACATCTACAAATGATGGATGGCGTCTAATTTATAATAAGCTGAATGCCCTTTGAACTTTCTCCTATTCTTATCGAGCAACTTACCAACACAAGGCACATAATACACCTAAGTAAACATGCTACATCACACCTTATTCAATCTGAAACTGGAACCATCACGTCTATACTATTTCTTCACATCCAACTGGTAATATTTTTTACCATTCATTGGGTTCAGCAGTTCTCTTACAGAAATTAAGGTTAAGTTAGCATTATATGCCTCCTAGCTGCCATTAATGACAGCCGTTAAGAGGATTATCACACTTTGAACATCACAACACTGTAAGACTGCCATTACACGGCAGGAATATTGAATGTCCAGACATACAGTTGCTCCAATTTGAAGCTAGTTCACCGTACAATAATGATAAATTAAACAAAGTAATGTCCATTTCGCCTACAACAGCGCTGAAATAATGTTAGAAACTGTTCAGTAGGTGGAGATTAAAAAAGAAAAAAATCTCCTGCTGTTCCAACTAATAAATGGAAATAAAAGTCTATTTCAACGCTTGTTTTACATATTATACCCACATAAACAAACCGGTTCAGTCTTTTCAAATGCAAAAATAAATAAACTTGGAATCAACTGGTAATCTTGCAGAGTTCTCCCTGATATAAAAATAGTCTCCATCTATTAGAGCAGTGGTCACACAAGGGCAGTTTGTGCCAGTGATGATGTTCACAAATTTCCACCATTCACATAATAAAAATCACCCGCAAAACTGTCTTAAAGACAGCTGTAAAAGTGTAAAGGTCACGTGCCAGCACAGTCAATCTCCACGATGTCTTTTGGAACGTCCACAAACTGGTACACCAATCTTTGGCCATCAACTTTCGCAAGGATCCCACGCTGATAGTAATACCTGACAAAAATAAATAATTTACTAATTTAATTCTCATTTCACTTAAAAAAAGAAACTGTATAAATTAAAAAACATTCACACAGTGCACAAAAGGTGAACGGAAATTCTGCTATTCAAATCTGTAAAATTTACTTCTTATAAATCTTTTATCATGCAATTATGCGTAAATAATATATGAAATAAATTCAAGCTATTTCATAGGACATAACTTTTTCAAATTTTCAAGATATAAACTGTTATTACTGGAGCGTATAGAAGCAACATAACTGCCAAAGAGGGTGCAAGAAGTATGGAAAATTCAGCCTCGTGACAGTAATAAATTCAACTATGTAATCTCAAAAAATGGCAGTCTTAGCTGCTGCCTTTTCAGTCATCACTTTGTAGCTAAAAACTGAGGTGGAAGGGAAGTGGGGGTTATGAAAGCAACCCTGTTTTTTTTTTTTGTTTTTTTTTTATGTAAAATACATATGCTATTTTGTAACTAAAAAATTAATTTAATAAAATCTTTAAATTAAGCTTAAACACTTTTTGACCATGTGAGCATACTGCTGAAACTGCAGCAAGTATTTTGCTTACAAGAAACAACTGTTAACTGTAAGCAAACAAAAAAAAAATTTAAATAAAAGAAAAAACAAACAATTAACTAAACATTAGAAATGTTAAAAAAAAAAAAAAATTAAAGAGCATCTCCAACCCACAATGTGAAGCAAATGACACAGAATCCCACTTGATGGTGCAACTGCAGCCTGTAACTGAGCAAGAAGGGTGTGCAAGGATATATCACATTGAACACTGATACCCCCCCACTACAAGACTAATAAAATTAAAAAGAAACAGAAGGAGCCACAAGCATAGTGTCTTTGGGAAGCACTCAAACCTGCAGTGTGAGTGCTTCCCAAACTCACCTCACACCTGCACTAAAAATTTGTATTTCCATTGTGAAGTGCTGAAAGATAGCTAAAAATATTCACTGGTACCCCATATCACCTATGAAAGACCAAACTAAAGGAAACATTTAATTGCAGTGAGTAGCAAGTATTTAAATTATGGTTATGTAAAAATTAAAGTTGTTTTCCTTTGTCAGGTCTTTCCCTGGTCATAAAGTACCTATCTAGCAGTTTGTTAGCTTGTGAATGGGCTGTTAAAAAAAATATTTCATTCATTACATACCAGCAGATTATTCTAGTCATATAGAAGAATTAAAGAGGAGTAAATATAACAGCATTTCTGAAATAGTGCCAGATTAAGGCATAGGCTAGGCCACTGTTCAGGGTGCTGTTCTTTAAGGGTTGCCAAATTTTATAAATCATGAAAATATATATATAGCCTTAGTAAAGGGGGGGACGCTGAAAAATCTTTCTACCGGGAGAGCAAAAATGCCTTGGTCCAGCACTGAATAGTATCACACAATCCCTTCTGTACGAAACTGTGGAGTGATTTATTTTAAAACTAACATTCCCTGTACTTTTCTCAATATTGTAAAGACACTATATCAATTTGATAAACCAAAATCTTCTATAATAAAGATATACTGTTAACTACTGTAAATCAAAGTATATGGCTTTCTTAAATCAGGGACTCCTGGTATATGCCTAGTAATGAATCTGCTACTGGATTGGATACATATGAAGTTTAAATAGCTGTCTCAACTCAGATTTTGCAAGAAGAGCAGTGGGTATAATCAGTCCTTCCTATGCCAGGTGGAAAAGGCCTCAGTACAAATCCCATCAATGATGTGAGGGCTTTTTACAATCTGTGGCTGAGGTAGTCTCAGGCAAAGAAAGCAAGTCTTCTCCCCCCACCATAAACTTGGGTTTTACATCCAAAAACAGGCAAACTGACCAGAGAATATGCAATTTGCAGATATAATATGCACTGATAGATTATGTAAGTCTTGAGTGGTCCTAATATGACAGGTTACCCCTCCCACACCAAACTCAGAAGCCCTCTGTGGTAGCCTAGGCAGCACAGTACATCACCATTTGGAGAGGGCTGCATTCAATTGTCATTAAAAACTGGAAGAATTTCTAAAATTCTCTTCATCTGAGGCTGTAGTTAGCTGATCTAAGGCAGAGGGTCGACCATGCTTGATATAAGGGTGTCTATAAGATTCTGTAGCAACAAATCCCATTCTTCCACCAGTGCAGACCTTGTATCACCAAGTGACTGAGGAGTTGGCTGTCGGCATGCAATGCAATGCCCAAGGGTGTCCTACGCATATTCAAATTGGATTTAAGCCTAGTGATCATGCTGACTACAGAAGTCATTGGATATCCTCATTGTCTCCAGATGAAATAACATCTAGAATCTGTTTGTGGGCTAAAACAGGACTCATAAGAGAACAGAACTGTACCCCATTTGTCACAGCTCTATATTACATGTTTGTGGCACCAGTTTCTATGAGCTCTGCAGTGGTTTGAGATTAATGGGAAACACACCACTGGCTTCCTTGTGTAGAGTCCACTTGAGCCTTTTTAACAGTCCTGTTGGAAATGTTTTCACCTGTGGCTACAGCAACCTCAAGAGACAGTTGATGACATCGTGTTGTAGGGTTCTGTCTTGCTGTTAGAGACAGATAGCAATCTGTTCTAGTTGACGTAGCCCTTGGGCTACGTCAACTAGAACAGATTGCTATCTGTTGCAACCTTGGCCAGTTCTTCTTGTAATGGTTCCTATCTCCTAAAACTATTTCCATAGTGCCAACATGCCACCTCTGCCTGCAATTTCCCAGCTTCAAGTCCAACAGATTGCCATCTCAAAGAATCCTCTAAACAACAATGACTTCCCATCCTAAGTACTGGAAATGTGGCTATCCCACTGAGCAAGTCAAAAAAAAAAAAAAAAACAGGAATGAAGTGATGTTGCAACCCTTGTATTTATAGGTATGAAAATTTGCATAATGTGTGGCTCTGTGAGGTGGTAGATTGATTACTCAGCATCTGCATACCAGGATGCCTATTAGATCAAATATCTGCCTTCATAGACACTTCACAATAAATTATTCATGAAAAACATTTTGTTCTGTTAATTTTGTTGAGCAGTGTATATATATCCCAACTCTGCATCCACTGCGGCAGTTTAGTTGACGTGATACATTGCTATTTGCCACTTGTTTAGAGAGGTTTGGTTCTCATCCATGAGTGGTTGAGAGAATATTTCAGGCAGGACAGTAGGGGGCTTTCTCCAATCTGGGATTTTTTTTTTTCCCAGATTGGGAAAAAACAAAATTATTCATGAAAAGCGTTTTGTTAATTTTATTCCAAATTCTACTGACAAACTTTAAGGGGGTGTAAAGAGGAAATATCTAAATGTTTTGAGATAGGGAACCCATGGGCAGTGAACCTCCTTACTATGTGATCGGACACAACATGCTGGGCCATATACAAGTCAATAAGACATGATAGTTGCATTATGGTGCATTTAATTATTACAATAAACATTCTTTACAGTAGCTGTTCAAAATGTCAACCATGAAAATTGTGGCAAAGTGTACAGCACTGCACCATCGACTTATGTATTCACTCTAGCATCCCAGGGGTTGTGCGCACCTCCTCACAGGCCGCAATAATAAACTGGTGTGCAAAACTTAGAACCAACACTATTTCTAAAGGTTACAACCACAAAATCAAATAAAACAGCCTGTGGCGATTTGCATAACTGTGGCCGTTCAATAGAAAGCTGGTACACATGCAAAAATTTGAATCGTGATGAGAGGGCTCACATAAACAGATAAAAGCAACAGTTCAGCAGTTATGTGCAAATTACCGAATGGTGAGCATGATTGTTACAGATGACGAAATGGCCAGTAGACAACATCTGGATGACTTTGCCTGGGTTCGAATAATTGGGAAGGTTAAAGTGCCAGGAGTGTGGCTGCACCCATAGCATTGTCTCAATTACGTGGTCGGCCTTCAGAATAACAGGTACAGCTGTTCAAAGGACCAGTGGTGGTCATCCACAAAAAACAAACGCCCAATGATGACCGCTATATACTCCTACAGGCCAAGAGGGACCAACACCAGACAGCAGGATCCATTGCAAACCAGCTGCAGAGGATGCAGGATATTGCGGTTTACTGTGGCCAGGCAACTCTACAAAGTTGGACTGTTTGCCCGATGGCCAGTACACTGTGTCCCTTTAACATCTGCCCATTGGAGACACCATTCACAGTGGTGCATTGAACACAAGGACTGGACAGCAGCGTAGCGAGGTAAGGTACTCTACTAATGAGAGTAGATTCAGTCTCAGCAGCGATTCTGGACATCAGCTAATCTGGCGAGAGGTTGGCACACGGTATCACCCCGCAAGGCCTCCGTAGCCGAGTGGTCAGGACCGGGAGTGCAGTAGCACACGCTCTTTGAGTAGACCGGGATTCAAGCCCCTGACTGCTGAATATGGTCGATCTGCAAACCTGCACTGGACCAGCGTGGCAGATTATGGTCCATTTCCCTCAGCATGAATTGTTGAGGAGGCTTCCATCCTGCAGTGAGTTGATAATGGCTGCACTTTACCTTTTTTATCACCCCGCAAACATCACTGAAAGAGATCAATATGGTAGTTGAGGTGTTCTCTTGGATGGACATACACAACTCCAGATACCGGAAGGCAGTACTGTAACCAGTGCACACTACTGTACTGAGGTAATCCTTCCCCATGTGCGTCTGTTCCGAGGTGCCAATAGCCCCGAGTTTGCGTTTATGGATGATAATACCACACCCCATCGCACTGGAACTGTTGATATGCTTTTGGAAAGTGAGGGCAGTGTTTGTATGGATTGGCCTGCTCGTTCCACCGATCTAGATCCCATCAAACACATATGGGACACTGGGGACATGCCTAGCGGCACATCCACACCCACCAGAAAATTTCACCAGCTGAAGATGGCGCTGACAGAGGAATGGATGATATTACTGCAAGAACTTATCAACAACATTGTTTTAAGTATGGACAGGTGGTGCAAAGCCTGCATCGACATTAGGGGTAGCCATATCTCCTACTGAGGGCCACCTCTTCTCTTTGTTTCATCTTTGGCAGTGATGCATCTGTATCATGGCAGCCAGTGCTATGTTGCCATTTTTGAATAAAGTCCCTCTGTGCTGTTTTGTTGGTGTTGTTTCCTTCATCATTTCTGTACCTCACGAGGTTCCTTTGGTATGCTTTTCCTCTATCCAGGCCACTCCTATGAGAAGCTACAGGTGAAAACCTGACTGGTCTTTAAGTTTTGCACACCAGTGTATGAGCAACAAGAGCCATCTCAGTTTGAACAGGAGTCTTGTACACCAAACTTTTGATATGTTCCCATAAAAAAAAGTCCAGCAGTGTTAGGTCAAGTGATCTTGCTGGCCATGCAATAGGACCACCACGACCGATCCATTGGTGTCCAAACCTTTTGTTGAGGTCATTCCTAACATTTATGGAAAAGTGTGGTGCCGCTCCATCATGCAGAAACCACATATGCTTTTGGATCGCTAGAGGCACAAACTGTAGCAGCTTGGGAAGGACTTCTTTCAGAAAACTCTGTACACAATACCATTCAATCTGCGGGGAAGCATGTAAGGTCCTATCACATAGTCATGTACGATACCTGCCCAGATGTTAACAGCAAATGTATGCTGGTAGGACTACATGTGGGTTTTCCTCATCCCAGATGTGGCTGTTTCAGCTATTGAACATTCCCTCTCTTGTGAGGATGGTAAAGGTGCAACTGTTGCTCATGTACAACCCTCCAAACAGTTGACTTATGTCTAAGGCATGTCCAACACAGCAAGTACTTGTAGTCACTGTGTTGGATGTCATAGAGGATGTTAGCAAATGTATGCAGAATCATTTCTTCCAAATGAGGTGTTTGAACGTGTCGCGGACAACCAGTATCGTACATAGGAACACGGAACGATCCAGCCTCTTGTAGTTGTTGGTATACTATTAAACAAATAAACTCCAAATCATGGCTCCAGCGACCATTGGTTCAGATACTGCCTACAAACATCCCCTTAAAGTTTGCCGGTAGAGTTCAGAATCACCCTGTATATCCCAACTCAGCATCCCTGTGGCAGTTTACAGGCAAATATTGTACACAACATTAAAATAATCAGCCCATATAGACAATATGTTACAAGAATATATATATTCTTGTAACATATTTGGTATAAATTGTATACCAAACTTGTTGTTATACAATTTATAGTATGTTACAAGAATATATATATTCTTGTAACATACTATAAATTGTATAACAACAAGTTTGGGTGCTGTTAAAATATATTTAAGTATTGAATTTTTCATGTCTCAATTCAAAAAGTAGACTTATTATTTGTTTAACCTGTTTACACAATACCAAAGGAGTTCCAAAAGTTCTCAACATCAAGAGTCTACTATCACATAAAATGAATATTATTGCATGTAGTTTTAAATAAAATAAAGGTTCAGAACAAAATTGTTGAATGGTGAATTTTTAAAAATTTTATATACTGGGCTATGGCAGTACATGATGGCGCCACCTCAGGCACAACTTTCAGAGGGATGCAATTTTCTTTGTGGAGTACGGACAAGCAGTGCAAAAGAATGGAAGCACTAATTTTAAGGTTTACCTGATGTGGATGGTGTGGAAATCACTACCTCTCATGTATCACCATAACCCTGTCTATACACATCACATATAAACAGAATCTTACCTGAGAGCTCTACCCATTGTTTCATAATTCATATCAGGCTTGTTTTTATGCAATCCCCATAGTCTGGATACAGCCTTCGAGTCAACCAGCTTGAAGATTCCTTTTTCTCTGTGAGTCCACTTAATATAACGAGGACAATATTCCTTGTCTTGGAGAAGTTTCAGTAGGAACTCCCAGAGGTATGTTGTTGAACCTGCAGAAAAATAGTTTTCTATGATTCTCAGTGTATTATAAGAAAATAAATTACTGCATGGTTAGGATTAAAGTGTGGTGCTGATATTGAAATTTCCATGACCTCGTTAGTTTTTATCTGAAGAAATACTTTTAAATTCATAGGAAAACAAATAATAGAGCAGAATTCCAGTTATCCAAAACAATTGGCATTAAGTCTTTTGGACAGTTTATTTTTTCAGATAATTGAGTATAATTTTAAATGAAATCTATGACAAAAAAAAAAAAAATAATAATAATAATGAGAGAAAATTACAGCAGTTTTCATTATTATTTAATGCTTCACTAACCGTTATGCCCGTTGTGTATATAATAATGTTCTTCTTCATTTTCTGTCTGATCCAGATAGCAAATGAACTACTTTGTCATCCATAAAAAAAAAAAATAAATAAAAAAAACGGATAACGAGTTGTCTACATTATTTAGTCTACAAATTGGCTATATATATATATATTTTTTTTTTTTTTTTTATGCAACGGTTTATGTAATGGCGAATTTTTACAGTGAAATTTTTATGCATCATATTATTGGGCAAGAAATGACATAATCAAAATTTACTCTTCTTTTCTTCATTCAGAATGCTTTATATAATTATATATGTGGAATCAAGATTTTTGTTTCTTACAATATTAACTATATCAATTTCGTTGAGTAATTGGGGAAAAAATAAAATCGGAAAAATGTTTCGGTTAACTGAAATTTTGGATGACGAGTATTCACATAACGAATTCTACTTTTAACTTAGCAAGACATTTTATTATTATGATTATTTTAATACTTTTTCACAATTATTGTAAAACTTTTTAAATTTTGCTAATATCGCACTTTTGGTTGAATGAAGCCCAAATTAATAAAATTGGCTTCAGTAGTTCTGTTATTTAAATTAAACATCTTAACCTGTTACAATAGCATAAACTGATATTTCGTTTATGCCCGTTAATATTTCGTTAATTCCAATGTCTTCTAATCTAATACTAAATGATTCAATGTGCATAAACTGTTTAGGACCCCCCCTCCCCAAATATGACTTTCGTGTAATCACGCGTCAGTTGCAACAGGAAAGTTTTAAGTTCTGAACCCATTAATGAAAGCATAGCTCATGAGCACGCGCGCACCAACTTTAAAGGCTTAAAATTATTAAGAATAAAGTAAAACATACCTTCCCTACTTTTCCGCTTTACGGGTGAAGGACCGCTATCAGGTCCTTTCGGTTTACGCCCTGTAAACAGGAAAAGAAAAGAAATCAGATCAGGAAAAAAAATCAGGACAACGTACCTTAACCACAACAGAAACAGAAGCTGCATTTCTCCTACTAAGCAGGTCTAGGTTTTTATTTTTTATTTTTTCTTTCCTATACCCCTATTTTAACTTGATGGGTAAATTAAGGTTAACACTGACCTTGATTACACGGTGGGTAAAAATAACCAACAGCGGATAAATATAGTAGTATTCAATATGGTTCCTACTTTCAAGCGAAATCCTTGCGTTTCACGTACTGAGAGGAAAACGTTGTGCATATCTCGTCACGAACGCCTTTTTTTTTTTTTTTTTTTTTTCCCTGTTTAGAATGGAGTTCTGCATCTTCATTTTAAATACAAAAATTCCTAAATATATATATATATATATTATTGATAATGAACTTCCGGACTTGAAAACATTTCCGTTCCATTCGTTTCCTCCACTCTGATAAGAGGGAGGAAACATAGAGGGGGCGAAAAAGCCAAAAATGGTGATAGCAGCATTTACCGAGTAAGTATATATATATATAATCAAGAAAATACAAAAAAATATTATTTTTTACATTTATTCATATTTTTATTATATAACATCTCGTATTATCTATACAGAGAAGCTTACTAATATAAAGTATAAATAAAAATGCCTATAGAAAAATTAATTCAACCCACAAGTGGAAAAGTAATCGCCAAAATATCCAGTAAATTTTCACAGTTGATCACTGCTCTGCGTATTCATATTTTAATATACAATAATACCCAGTAAGATTTAATAAGATTCCAATAAGGTAGTAAATTAAAACACAATGATACGTTTAACATGGCCCCACCCCCAAAAAAGTAAATACCATTAACTGATAAATAAGCGTAACCTTAATTGTAAACAGCTTAGTAAATTAAATAAATATAAACGGTGTATACCTTTCTTTTTTGTTCGTGGTTGGAATGAAAGATCCTCGACATAACAGGACGGGTCGAAGTCGCAGCTGTTTGGGCTGTTGCTGTGAGCCGCTGTGATAACAGACGTGGGGATGGCGGACGGGTGACCTGTAGGTGAGTGAAGCCCAGAGGAAGACAAGACCGACGACGAGGTAGACGACGGAGGCGGAGGTCGAGTGAGTGCTAACGGTATAACACCTGGATTCGGGGGCGGATGTTGATGGGAGTGTGTATGGGGAGATAAGGGATGAGGGGACAGTGGGTGAGGAGATAAAGGAGAACCAATAGGTCGTGAATGGTGGTGAGTGGGGAGCTGTGTGGTGCTTGTCACGTGGTGCTGATGATGGGAAGGTTGTGGTAGGTGATTGGGATGGTGAGACAACGGGTGAAGAGGAGGAGGAGACCTGTTATGACTAACCAAGTTGTGATGATTGATGTGAGACTTGTGGGTTGGGGAAGAGCCAATATTTTGCTGCTGTTGTTCATGAGGCGGATGCGGATGCTGACTTGGACGATAGTGTGCTTGAGGAGGGGGATACATGTGATCTCCGCCTAGAAGAAGGAAAAAAAGAAAAATCATTAAATTCCAGTTTTCCATCGGAAAGCGATTAAACAAATTAATTCAGTAAAAGACACTGTGGCAATGTTCCAGGCTATTCTAGTTCATACTACTCAAGAAGAGATGTGGTCGATATACCAGTCATAAGGGAATGGAAAAGGCGCCATAATGGCATCCTTTGCATTCCTTTACAACATTGCAATTAATATTTGGACACTCGAATGCTCACTGCAATGATTTAATCACGGTGACAAAAGGTCTTCCACTGTCTGATTACTTATATTAACAATAACATAATATGCAAATGATTAAAATTTTAACGAATTTGAGATTATTGCTAATGAAAAATTGTACAAACCAGTTAAAATTCAGTTAACAATAATTTTTCATTAATTTTCTTTTATCTTCGTATTCTATCAAAAGAGAGAAAAAATATATTTTTATAGGTAAACGAGTCAGAAAGTTTATCACCTGTACCTGTGCATTTTAACAGCGATCGCCACTGCCGTACAGAATTGATATTTATTTACAAACCCGAAGAGTTAAGTAACTTTTTCTTTACAAAAAAAAAAAATACGAGGTGACATCAAAAAGTTCACTAACTGTGTTAAAAATAGACCATGTTTCTTACCTGGATTTTTAAATTTTTGATCACACCTCGTAATGTTTCGACATATATTAATAGAACCAAAAAATTATAATATTGAAATAAGATTTCTGTAGCACGAAAATAATCTTGCTGTGATTATTTCATAGATAACAGATAAATAGAAGTAAGAAGGTAACGAAAACTTTATCAGCAAAGATGGCAGTACTGTACATTTTTAGAAACACGTAAATGTCTTTTCCCACTCGTTAAATAAAGAGAAGTATCGGAATTGTTTTTAATTCATATATTCTCATCATATCTGAAAATGTTCATTCAACTCCCTAAACACATCTCAGATATTTGATTGCACAACTTTTACTTATGAACAGAAAACTAACAGTGGTTGCTAGGAAACGAGTTCACTGTCGGTTGAATGGAGTCCAAACGTCACTGTTGCCACAGTAACGGTTACACGTGGCGAAATAGAGGAAATTAAAGAGAAACGCATAATATGTCAAAATTTGGGTAGAAACAAATTACCTCACTTTTCCGCCCACCCTTCGTGACAACTGTGGTAGCATATTAACGAAGGTTTCAAACTTTCTTTTATTATTATGAATATTTGAATTACAAGTCTGATAAGTACTGTACTCAGTGCATCATCTAAGCAACAACTTCTAAAGAAGAAGAATTTCTCATTTTAGTTAATAATTTCGTTTTTTTTTTTTTCCTTTATATTTATTTATTTAAAAACAGACTAGTAATATTTGAATTACAAGTCTGATAAGTACTGAACTCAGTGCATCATCTAAGCAACAACTTCTAAAGAAGAAGAATTTCTCATTTTAGTTAATAATTTCGTTTTTTTTTTTTTTCCTTTATATTTATTTATTTAAAAACAGACTAGTAATTTTCTCGGTTTGCATATAAAAGCAAATATATTTATATGCGAACCGAGAAAATTTTCTTTCTGCGCATCCGCCGCATTTTCCCATTCATTCCTCCAACCAGCGCACTGCAACAAACAATATCCAATGCTTCAACTACAAAATGCGGTATATGGCTAGCCTATATGATATGTATGAAAAAAAATAAATAATTGTCCGATTTCTATTGGTTCGATTTTAATGAAATTTGGGAAGGCCCAAATAAAATAACAAAAATTCATGAAAATCTATCTGCTGAGAGTCGAGTTATTACAGAAAGATTGAAACAATAATTAATAATAATAATTGCCTGTTAGTCCAATTTTAACGAAATATAAGGCTCAAATATAAAATTTCATGAAAATCCATTCACTAGGAGCCGAGTTATTACATGCGGACGGATAGACAGACATGGTGAAGACAACAGGCATCTATGGCATCTTGAAATACAAGATGTCATAGACAAATTCGAGTAGTTCCATATCTTTGCCAAGTTGGCTATCTGAGAAACTTTTGGCAAAATACATTACAATGATTACAATTAATCAGAAAACAATATACTTCGATCTCAACTAGGTCCTTAAGCTTTAAATATAGATTATTTTAGATAATTTAATTATTAATTATAAAACAAGAAAAGGTTGAAAAAGCTTCACAACAAATTTCTCATTATCATAAAATTAAATTTCCCTTTTATTCTTTAAGTTCATAGTTTCCAAATGCGAATTATGGCATATTTGTCGATTGAAAATTACAATCCAAAAATTTTAAATATTGAGCGCTTAAAAAAATAATAGTAACAATAATAAACTTACAAAATGCTGTAATTAGGCGCGAGAGGGTATATGAGCGGATGCGTGGCTGCTAAAAATTTATTTATTTTTTATTAAAAATGAATTCCAAATGATATTACAGTATTTGTAAGCTTAAAATTTTTGGATTGCAATTTTCAATCGCCAAATATAGCACAATTCACGTTTTGGAAACTATGAACATTCATAGTTTGTGACATTCATTCTGAATAAAAAGAAAATATCTTAGGAGCCGTTCACACATTGCAAAACGCAGAAAAAAATCAGATAAAATGTTACTATGTGTTTATGGGTGGGCAGATTGCACGAATACTACACAACAGTTTATTATTATTACATACAAATGAACACTGTGACTTGAACTGGAGTATTTAAGCTGGTCTTGTTAATTTAAGACCATAAAATAAAATTTCATTATTCAAATCTTTTAAAACTATCGCATAATAAGCATGACCAATGCTTATTATTTGACTGTCTTTTAAATGAGAATTGGGTTTATAAGGTTGAAGATATATACTTTATACACAGTATAAACGGGTAAGTATAGAAGAGTTTTTTAAGTGATGATTTTTCTACCGATAGGTGGCGTGTAATGCTCAAAACTGAGAAGGGAAGTTTAGCGCGGTAACGGTAACCTTGAAAAGTATATTGACACTGCGCTTAGATCGATATGTGTAGCCTAACTGTTTTTGTCGAAACCAGTGTACAGGTGGGCCCTACCCGGTTTCCCATTAGTCCCTAGTGTGGTGGGAAGGCGCGCGCAAGAGTGCGTGACCAGTAATGCCGGGAGAAGGAGCGGGAGGAGAGAAGTTCGAGACAGATTTTTGTCACGTGGTGTCTGGTGGGGAATGACGGAAATACCAGTTGGTAAAACCGGCTGTACCACTACCCCTTTTTGCTAGCCAGGTTCAAGATGAAGGATGAGGACATAAAAGATAACTGCATGACGGGCACGCGATGAACTTTCCAATGCAGCCACACTGGAAAAGAAAGGGGAGGAACTGGGGTAGTCAAGATACGACTGCAGCATTGTGCAGTTAGTGATTCTTTGCTTGTAATGAGTGCAGTTGTAAATGCTTCTCCCTATCAGAAGTTGGGTAATCGAAATTTATTTGGGGGTTAATAAAACTGCAGTCTCTGTATTCATCTTTCGTGCTTATTTTTCGATCGTTTGCTTTGTTGTAAACAGCACTTTATTAACATTTTAGTTAGAACATAAGTCTTAATTAATTAATTAAAAGAAGGCGAATAACACAATTAATTAAGTGTTATTCGTCTTATAACTAACAAGTTTAATTTCGATACTCAAATTAATTTTCCTCCTGGAATGATGTGGAATTAAAACCACCGGAATTCCACACCAATCCAGGAACCATTCTAAACATGATAGACAGTGACTTCTCAAAACGTCGCCAAAGTGTTTCGTGAGGTATGCTCAACCTTCTAACATTTTCAATAATACAGCTTAATCGTTAAAGTACATTACTATCACTTATTTGGTTAAATATTTGGGCAGATAGGTCAAGAATTCCTTGGCGTATCGATTGCTTTGGTAAATGCAGGGTTAACGTGGTACTGCCCTCATGGGTAGCACAATTGGTAAGATCGCCGTCCTCCCCACACCGGGTGGAAAAGACCTGAGTTCGAGTCCCGTCGATGACGCGAGGAATTTTTATGGGCCTTTTTCGCAACGTGACTGGGTTAGTCGGCCCCAGGCGAAGGTAGCATGGTTTTTTCTCCCAGAAACTCTGGTTTCTCATCCAACAAACAGAAAATCTACCTCAGAACAAACGCAATTTACAAACAATATACACAGAGCAATATGGCCTTAGTCGCTGATGTTCCTACAACATGGGAACAGATGTGATCATCATCGTGCACATGGCTGATTTTCATGTTGTGAAGACTGAAAACCCCGGTATAACTCACGGCTGTGGCCTGTTCTCTCTCTCTCTACCTGAGATAGGCTACAGTTCTATTAAAAAAAAGATCTTTTTAAATTCTTACAGATCGACGAAATGGAACATGTAGAGTGGCAAATCCAGACCTCTCCAAACTTGCAACTAGTTGTGAATCCATTTTGCCTATTCTAAATACTTATTCCTGCTGCATAATTAATGTGCTACTGCTTATTGTTGTAAATATTATCAGAGAGACCAGGGTCGGACTGGACGGAAAGATACATCTAGTAAAATTCTTGGAGCTTCATTCTCTTCTGGAACTTCGCTAAGGACCTCAAAATACTTCCAGATTCTACAAAAATGCTGAAATTTTCTCGGGGAGGAGTTTTTTTCCTTTCGACTAAGTCCCCGCGAGCGAACAAGACAGAAAATCGCTACCGTCGTCATTTAACTTATATTCAGATATCATTCAGGGTCATATTTGATACCAAAAAAAAAAAAAAAAAAAAAAAACCATAGCACAGAAGTTAAACATTTACTTAACATTGCTTATACAGGGCAAAGTCCATTTCTTCAATCTCAGCTAGAATTCAAAGATGAGCCTGACCTAGTTTTTTGAAACTTAAGGTATGCTCTGTCAGATAACAGAGTTTATTTCAGTAGTGGGTGAATCATAAGGCGGATAAAACAACCGTTTCAGTTCCCCTCGTCTGTAGCGCAAAATTTCTCTTATAATATTTTTTAAGCTTAGATTTTTATTTTAGAATTCGACTTATTGATGGGACAGTTATATTTTGTTTCCTGAGAAATTAATCATTAATTAATCGTTTAGAAATTCTTTATTCTGTGTAGAGAGTAAAGCGTTTCTTTTAACGGAACGTTCAGTGTTATTCTAAAAACAAAACGTTCTAGCATTCTTGCACGACCTGACGTAGCCGAGAGTGCAATAATACCCGCGTTTGAGTTGACCATGGTTTGAGCATCCACGCTAAATTACAGTAATAATTAGTATTCTTGTCCAAATGATTAACTGTAAACTTCTCTGACTTATGAGGTCGTGTTAGAATATAAAAAATATTTCTTTAAGAGTTCTTTGCCACCTATGCAGAAAATCAAAGTAAAATCATTCGGTAAGGAGTTAAATAAGTAACTGTAGAGCCGACCGGGCTAGCCGAGTGGGTAAAGTACCTGCCCGGCAACCCAAAGGTCGCGGGTCCGATTCCCGCCTCGGACTTGGATCAAAGTACTGCAAAAACCTTGGGAGGTGCAATATGGCCACAGAAGCCGATGCGCCAACAACTACCAAAATCAAATCAATCAGTAACTGTAGAAGTAAATTATAAGTTGATAATAAATAATTTAAAATCGTCAAGCGATCGTTTTCAAAAAGGCCAAAAAATATATTCAATCATAAAACATGGATTCCTGGTTGCTGAATTACAATTACTGAATATAAAATTGGCTACACTACATGATGATTAAGTTTTAATCATCATGTATCAGTGAAAAAATCCTCATTACTTTAATTATATGGAACTTTAGTGTCCCTGCTCAGGCCGAAATTGCAACCCCTCTACCACAGATTGAAAATAGCCAATAATTCACCTCGACAACAGGAATTGGACTTAGTTTTCACACCGTGTGAGGAAACAGCGCCACTATCCACCCTGTACTCACGAGGAGTAAATTTAATGTTATATTAAAATCTTAGTATTGAGATATTCGTTAATTACTGTATTAATGTTTACTTATGTTGGGTTATTTAGTTTAATCAGTACAGTATTTAGGGCCGTAAGGCGTCGATAAATCGTGCCTATCAGCTACGTGCATTCTCGTGTTGATTTTCTTGTTTGCGAGATGATAAACTGGAGTTTTTCGAAAGGAAAGAATTGTTCAACCATTGCTTAAGAACAACTAATTTGACAAATAAAACTAACAAAGCCTATTAAATTTACTTCCATCCCAAAAGAGATCGAACCCAGGCTTTTCGTACAGTGTATGGAAGAATGAAGATCGTAGCGATTAGTAAACTTGCGGCTATACTTACAGATAACATTAATGGGGGGGAAAGAGAGGAACAAATGAACTCGCGGGTAGCACAGTTTGTATAATCATCGTCCTACCAAACACTGGGCGAAAAAGAACCGAGCTCGAATCCCGTCAAATGACGCGAGGAATTTGAAGAAGACAAGCAGTAGCGAATGAGAATGTTCAGGCCTTTCTAAATAGGACACCATTAATAATAGCAAACGAGCTAAAGTTAATTCGTTTCCTATAATCTAGACTTACATACCGCAGTCATCATTAGAAACAAGGCTATATGTAATAACCTTATTGTTTTTTTCCTGTTCTGCTATTATATTCTTATGATTTGAGCATTAAACTTTTCTTATATCCAAAGTTTTCAAGCCTTGAAAGTTCATACCAAGCAAGGTACATATAGATTCATAGTTACTTTCAACCGGATACAGCTAAGAATCATACTTATGCAATACCTATAGAAAGTGAATGAAGTGAATCAGATCACTCATTGAACATAAGCTCCGCCTTTGCAGGAAATTCCGTGCTACATTGGTTTCCTGTGGTTATTTTGTAATTATCTGCGGAACCAGATCTCAAGCAAGCGATTCTGTTAAAGAGAAAAGAATAGAACCTCAGTTAAACTACAAACAGTTGATAACCATCTCCACTCCAAAAAATTCGACACCTTTGAACTAAGCAAACGTTAGAATGAATGCAGGTTGTTTCTTTTTTCTTTTTTCATTATTTTGCTGCAGTTCACTTTTAACCTTTCTTTCCTTTCCAGGTCTCTCTTTCTCTCTGTAGAAGATTCCGGTATTTGGGTAATCAGGTTTCCACCTGTGGATTACTTAAATGACGGCAGCTGAATGGGCCAAGAGGCTGCGAAAAGTCAGCCGAGGGCGAATTAGTCCTGCTAGCCTGTTCCTTGCAGACAGGAAAAAGCTGTCAGGTGTGAAGTGCTAAGCACAGGGTCAAGGCTGTGTCCCAGTCAGTGTCAACGGTCTGGTAGAAACAAAGCCCCAAGCGGACCTGATTCGCTGGCGCCGTTGTGGGCCTGCGCCATGGGTCTACTGATATGAAGCCAACCTACTCGGTGTCAGCTGCACTGTCCGAACAGGTTGGTCAGATAAAATGTACGACGCGTGGGTGGGGGACGGGTGGTTGCAGCCGCGTGATCTACCTTTTCTCGTGACGGTACCTTTTCTCTCCATTTGAAGAGAGTACACTGGGGCAAATACGACTAAGTAGTAGTAGTAACATTAATATTTTGTTAATTTCAGTAATTTTTAGCACAAAATTATCAAGCGTTTCCAGTTTTATTTACCACATGCATTCATATTAAAATAAATCCCTTACTATAAAATACCACATTAAATCTGCACATGATTAATTAATTTAGCATAATTAGTGAGCCAAACTTGTTAATTTGTCCCATTGGAAGTTTACGTTCGCAAAAAAAAAAAAAAAAAAAAAAAAAAGGAAAAACAAAAGAAATCTTAGTGTGTGGCAATTTTAAAGTGGTGCTTTACCGAGGCAACTAGTGGCGAAGCCCCCCCCCCTCCCCCACAATGAGATCGACGCAGATAGCAAACCTAGTTTACTCATTGCTGAGGTTATGCCCTAAACATTAGTCGGAGAGGTAGTGGATTTAAACATAAACGTCTAATTTACATGCTGAACGCCAGTACCAGTTTTGCAATTTCCTTGTGAATGTAATAATGTATTTATTATGAGATAAAATGGGATCCGCTGGTAGCCACCGATTTGTTTCCATAAAATATCAAATTTATTTCTTTACGACGGATACCCTTCTATCTGATCTGCCGCTAGATCGAGGTAGATGGGTATCCGTTGTATTTTCGATTGAGGTTAGACAACAGTCACCAAACATGAGTCAGAAGGCTTGACAGCGATACCTGATTTGAAATTCAAAACAGGTTCGATGATCTGTTTATTCTATTGCGTGTAAACTTAACAACCATACCATCTTGATAGTGACGCATTTAAAAGTAGAAGTAAAGCATTTTACTTCTACTTTTCCAAAAATTTTACTTCTACTACTCCAAATAATCAATTTGGAGCATTTCGGTGTAATTGGTTTTCTGTAATACAGATATAATCCCTCCCCTTTTTATAATAATTATACACATTAAGCATCCGGCAATATAATTCATTCAAAACAGAATCGAATGTACACGTGCATAGAATAGAAAGAAATTGAAAAAAAAAAAAAGCATGTGATCGCTTTTGAAAGCAGCATTTCGTGCTGTAAAACGTTAAGGAACTGCGTGTCAAATCAGAATTATTTTTTATTTCCGTAAGTAGGGTCGATAACAACAATTTCAACGTTTACCAGTAGCCATCTGCCGTTCCTAGGGGTGATTTGTAGCTCCCATTCTTCGTACTTTAGACGCCAATAATTTTAAGAATCGTGCAGTTAAAAACAGCTGTTTTCAGAAGGGTAAACAACTTGTCTGAAGCCAGTAAACATGATCATCCCCTAGTAGACCTGTTAATAGAGGTCGCTTTATTCACTACCTCCATCACGATTACTGTAACTGTCAAAAGACAGTTACGTCCACCGCTCACGGGGTCGGAGGGACCAACAAACAACTGGCATGGAAAAAATAAATACTGTAAATAAAGAAGAAAAAAAAGACTACTATCGTAAACAACTGAATTTCATAATAGAAATGGAGAGATGAGGAAAGGAACGAGGGGTCGTGTGCGCAGAGGGGAAGTATTAAAAGGACTGGCGGGAGTAATGTGGGTCAGTAAGGCGAACAGATATGCCTCGGGGCTGTGTATAACCCTCCGGTAATGGGAACACTGCGGTGGTTTGTAAGAACTCTAGAAAAGGGCCAATAGATTTTAAAAATTACACTTTCTATTCTAAATTACAAACACGAAATAAATTGCATAAAGTAAGCATAAAGTAAATATGATTACGAGCATAATATACTCGTAAGCTCATGCTTGCCATTGAAACTTCAAGATTCAATATTGAAAACATGAAATAATTAATAAAGTTCAACAGCATAAATAATAAATAAAGTTCAACAGCATAAAAAGATGAAACAAACAGAGAAGAAAGATGGTTCCATTTTAGCATTACACTAATAAACAAGTTGTGTAGGAGTTAGCAAAAGAATATTCGGAAAGTCTTGGAGAAAGATAAAGGAACGTGCGACAAGCAACTGCATACGAATTCAGAAGGTACTTGAGAAGAGCAGAATGGATCAACTCTTTCTTTTCATCAACCGGAAGTGGCCCACTGGCAGCTGGTGGACCTGGCACGTGACAAAAAAAAAAAAAAAATAAAATAATAATACTAATAATAAGTGCTTACAACAGGTTTGTCCAGATTATCAGAGTAAAGCATAATTGGTGGGTTTCTTGCAGGGAGATTCACTAACCAGGCCTGTATTACGGGAAGGAGGAGGGGACCTTCTTCGAAGCCTTAATGTTGATGAAAAAAGGACGTATAATTACTACCCTTTTAAAGAATATCTAGGATTTGCTTTTCGGCTAACATTTGCTTACAGATGGCATCACAGTTAACGAAAATATGTACTATTTCGGATCGAGACAAAAAAAAATTTCCAGAGTCCGCTAGAGCTACGAAAAAATCTCACAGCTATCACTCGCAAAAACCATTAACTACATAGCATTGTCTCCTCCTTAAAATTCCTCCTAAACGATTCTGAACATTCGTGATATGGAGAAATCCAAAGACCCTACAAAAAATAGGATGATTCAGTTAGTTAGATTCATTGGGAATTAAATCCGAAATATCTCCTACAGCATTGGCCAACCTTTTCCTACAGGGTAACACGTATGCTGGAAATGCTTCCAGGGGTGCATAGGGGGAAAGATTCAGAAGCTACTGGAATCAATATCCCCCTCCTCTACTGATCCACGCCTGTCGCCAACAAATGAGTTTGCTAATTATGTAAAGGAATTTGATTCTAAACAGATGTCATAAAAATAAAAAGTAAAAAATTTTACGTACGTTTATATAACATCGTTAACATCGATCCTTACAGATTCGATGCCCTGAGGAGCTCACTAATGCCCTACTTAATTTATGCAATAATGAAATTTAAATTGTATGTGTTTAGCTTCATTTCTAATTTTTCAAATCAGTTGTATAATGTTTTATGTTTTGTTGTTTCTTTTTTTTTTTCCACATCGGGGTGGAGTGACACTAACAAGAGCTACACGTGCCGTGGGTTAACCCCTCCTTGCTTACAACGTACAAACAATCACAACATATACACCACACATTTCTCTAAAAGTAAATTTAGTAAATGCCTAAATTGGGAGTTCAGTTCCACAGAAGAGACCTGAGGTGGGTGTTCAAAATGACTAATGTTCAGTATCCAGACATTATCACCAAAGTGCAATAACCAAACGGTGTACACCCTGCACAGAAATTGTGATGCATACGTCAATAATTTTCTATTTGAATTTCTCTATGTGGATGTCGTGGCCTACACTTCATTTTCGACACCCCCAGAAGAAATTCCAAGATGTTAAGTCTGCAGAACATCATGGGAATCCATTTAATTCGTGAAACGTGCCGGTCAAGAAGGCGCTGATCACAAATTATCCGTATATCGTAATCGTACATTTGAAAAAGCGAAATCCTGTTGGAAAAGAAAAGCTCTTCAATGTTATACATATCCTGAATATATACATATCCTTGCAAATATATGAGTTTTAAATAAAGGGCATCTCCCAATGCGTTGAAGTGAAAACAAACAAAATGGAGATGCTACTCGAATTTTGCAGGCACAGATTGTACTTTCTTATTTGCGAAATAAACCATTTCATAATTCTCGTAGCACAGCGCGAGCGAGGGTGCATAGGTACGTGCCTTGAGGGACGGAGTTCAAGTCCATGATTGCTAAATACGGTGCTGTTTCTTGTATTCTCT